>NC_039363.1:49326504-49341893 GCF_003573695.1 Papaver somniferum
TCAACACTCACTACTGTGTTGCTAGGCATACTTCCTCAACACATTCTTCCTCTTAGTGTTGAGACGTGTAAATTTCTTAACATTCACTATTGTGTTGCTAGGCATACTTCCTCAACACATCCCTCCTATTAGTGTTGAGACGTGTAAATTCCTCGATACTCACTACTGTGTTGCTAGGCATGCTTCCTCAACACATCATTCCTCTTAGTGTTGAGACGTGTAAATTCCTCAACACTCACTACTGTGTTTCTAGGCATGCTTGCTCAACACATCCTTCCTATTAATGACGAGACGTGTAAATTCCTCAATACTCACTACTATTTTTCTAGGCATGCTTCCTCAACATACCCTTCCTCTTAGTGTTGAAACGTGTAAATTCCTCAACACTCACCACTGTGTTTCCAGGCATGCTGCTTCAACACATCGTTTCTCTTAGTGTTGAGACGTGCAAATTCCTCAACACTCACTAGTGTGTTGCTAGGTATGCTTCCTCAACACATCCTTCCTCTAAGTGTTGAGACGTGTAAATTCCTCAACCCTCACTACTGTGTTGCTAGGCATGTTTCCTCAACACATTCTTCCTCTTAGTGTTGAGACGTGAAAATTCCAGAACACTCACTACTGTCTTTCCAAGCATGCTACCTCAACACACATTTCCTCTTTGTGTTGATATGAGTAAATTCTTCAACACTCACTACTGTGTTGCTAGGCATACTTCCTCAACACATTCTTCCTCTTAGTGTTGAGGCGTGTAAATTCCTCAACATTCACTACTGTGTTGCTAGGCATGCTTCCTCAACACATCCCTCCTATTAATGTTGAGACGTGTAAATTCCTCAATACTCACTACTGTGTTGCTAGGAATGCTTCCTCAACACATCATTCCTCTTAGTGTTGAGACGTGTAAATTCCTCAACACTTACTACTGTGTTGCTAGGCATGCTTGCTCAACACATCCTTCCTCTTAATGACGAGACGTGTAAATTCCTCAATACTCACTACTATTTTTCTAGGCATGCTTCCTCAACACATCCTTCCTCTTAGTGTTGAAACGTGTAAATTCCTCAACACTCACCACTGTGTTGCCAGGCATGCTGCTTCAACACATCATTTCTCTTAGTGTTGAGACGTGCAAATTCCTCAACACTCACTAGTGTGTTGCCAGGCATGCATCCTCAACACACCCTCCTCCTGGTGTTGAGACGTTAAAATTCCTCAACACTCACTACTGTGTTGCTAGGCATACTTCCTCAACACATCCTTCCTCTTAGTGTTGAGACGTGTAAATTCCTCAACACTCACTACTTTGATGCTAGGCATCCTTCCTCAACACATCCTTCCTCTTAGTGTTGAGACGTGTAAATTCCTCAACACTCACCACTGTGTTGCCAGGCATGCTGCCTCAACACATACTTTCTCTTAGTGTTGAGACGGTGCAAATTCCTTAACACTCACCACCGTGTTGCTAGGCATTCTGCCTCAACACATCCTTTCTCTTAGTGTTGAGACGTGAAAATTCCTCAACACTCACTACTGTGTTTCCAGGCATGCTTCCTCAACGCATCATTTCTCTTAGTGTTGAGACATGCAAACCTCAACAATCACTAATGTGTTTCCAGGCATGCTGCCACAACACGCCCTCCTCTTGGTGATGAGACGTGCAAATTCCTCAACACCACTATTGTGTTGCCAGGCATGCTGCCTCAACACATCCTTCATATTAGTGTTGAGACATGTAAATTCCTCAACACTCACTACTGTGTTGCCAGGCATGCTTCCTCAACACATTCTTCCTCTTAGTGTTGAGACGTGTAAATTTCTCAACACTCACTATGTTGCCAGGCATGCTGCCTCAACACACCTTTCTTATTCGTGTTGAGACGTGTAAATTCCTCAACACTCACTACTGTGTTTCCAGGCATGTTGCCTCAACACACCCTCCTCTTGGTGTTGACACGTGCAAATTCCTCAACACCACTATTGTGTTGCCAGGAATGCTGCCTCTACACATCCTTCCACTTAGTGTTGAGACGTGTAAATTCCTCAACACTCACTACAGTGTTGCTAGGTATGCTTCCTCAACACATTCTTCCTCTTAGTGTTGAAACGTGTAAATTCCTCAACACTCACCACTGTGTTGTCAGGCATGCTGCCTCAACACATCCTTTCACTTAGTGTTGAGACATGCAAATTCCTCAACACTCACCACTGTGTTGCCAGGCATTCTGCCTCAACACATCATTTCTCCTAGTGTTGAAACATGCAAACCTCAACACTCACTACTGTGTTGCCAGGCATGCTTCCTCAACACACCCTCCTCTTGGTGTTGAGACGTGCAAATTACTCAACACCACTATTGTGTTGCCAGGCATGCTGCCTCAACATATCCTTCCTCTTAGCGTTGAGACATATAAATTCCTCAACACTCACTACTGTGTTTCTAGGCATGCTTCCTCAAAACATTCTTCCTCTTAGTATTGAGACGTGTAAATTCCTCAACACTCATTACTATGTTTCCAGGCATGCTGCCTCAACACACCTTTCTTATTCGTGTTGAGACATGTAAATTCCTCAACACTCACCACTGTGTTTCCAGGCATGCAGCCTCAACACATCCTTTCTCTTAGTGTTGAGACGTGAAAATTCCTCAACACTCACTACTATGTTTCTAGGCATGCTTCCTCAACACATCCTTCCTCTTAGTGTTGAGACGTGTAAATTCCTCAATACTCACTACTGTGTTGCTTGGCATGCTTCCTCAACACATTCTTCCTCTTAGTGTTTAGACGTGTAAATTCCTCAACACTCACCACTGTGTTGCCAGGCATGCTACCTCAATACACCCTCTTGTTGGTGTTGAGACGTGAAAATTCCTCAACACCACTATTGTGTTACCAGGCATGATGCCTCAACACATCTTTCCTCTTTGTGTTGATACGAGTAAATTCCTCAACACTCACTACTGTGTTGCCAGGAATGCTGCCTCAACACACCCTCCTCTTGGTGTTGAGACGTGAAAATTCCTCAACATTCACTACTGTGTTTCCAGGCAAACTGCCTCAACACATTTTTCCTCTTGGTGTTGAAACGCTCAAATTCCTCTACACCACTGTGTTGCAAGGCATACTGCCTTAACACATCCATCCTCTTAGTGTTGAGTCGTGTAAAATCCTCAACACTCACTACTCTATTGTCAGGCATACTGCCTCAACACATCCTCCTTTTAGTGTTGAGACATACAAATTCCTCAACACTCATAATTGTGATGTCATGCATACTGCCTCAATACATTATAGTGCTGACGACTCCACCACCTCAACACTCATCTTTGTATTCAAGGCTCGCTTCACCGACACTACATGGCATCAGCACCCTGTGGCCAAGCCAGAAGTATTCCAACACAAGGATCATAGACTACTCATGCATCCTGCCAAATGTTAGTCGAATTTTCCTGGCAATCTCTTAATGTCTTCCCTTTTAATTTTTATCATCATATGTCACCATCTCATGCTTACCTCGAAATAATGTCACTGTTACGTGCTAAGCAGTGGACTTAATGTTGATGGTGGTTTTTAGTTCAGGGTTAAAATTGTAAAACCTCACATTTAATGTGCCCTCACTCTGCAAAGAAATGGATCCATGTAAAGTGATGAGTCTTCAACCCCTCCACTGGAATATTTATTGAGCAACTCAATATGTTCACATGAAATTTATCCAGACTGGTGCATGTAGCAAACAATCCCAGAATAAGCAATTGATCCTCCATGGATTAGTATGTGCAAAGTCCTACCCAAAATCAGAAAGCAAAGAATAAAGGAGCTGCGGAGTAGGAGCAACAATGAGAGGAAGCGTGTCCATGCCATAGGCCAGCCGGCGCCACTTGGCCACGCCCCATGCCACCCAACTGTACCTTACTCCTTTGTCCACCAATCAGGTCGCTTTAAACCTGTCACACTCCCATGAGCTGTGGCTGGGCCCATACTTGCCGGCCATATTCCCCATCGACCAATCAGGTTGCATAAACCTACCACGCTCAACAGAAGTGTTGATTCACTCGTACTTGGCCGGCCCCCTCTTTTTATTGACCAATCAGGTTTCTCTAAGCCTGCCACAATATTAAAAGAGGTGGAATTGCGTTAAGTGGTCACCATGCCAAATTGGCTTCCCAAAGATTGTAGAAACAACTGGGAACGTTTGGTAAACAATTTTAGTATGAGCTACATTCCAAAAGTTTCATATGGATGTCTAGCATAACATACTAAAATTCAAATCAATCGGAGTAACGAGCTAAGAGATACAACATAAAAGGCGAGCTAGGTCATGGCTGAAAACTGACAAAATCCCTGCTGAATTCTTCCTGAGTTTTACTGTCGGGGTATTTTTACCTCCTAAACGAGCTCAAAACATAAATATTCTAGCGTTGGAAGATAGAAAATTCTTTTCTGATCAGAATGGAGGGGCGGACCATCAAAAGCCGAGTTCGTACGAGAATTCTACAACGATTTTAGTGAGGGTCCCACATCTGAATTTTTTTATTACGAAATTTCATGAGTTAACACAAATTTATGTGAATCATCTCATCCATCCAACTTGGCTAGCCAACTTAAATGGTTTATATTGAATTTGGACCGTTCATCTCTGCAATCCACGACCACATGTCACATGCCTTATGCGCTAATTAGGGTATTGACATGCCAAACCCTAATTTAGGCAAAGTTGATACGCCAACAATGTTCTACAGAACATTGGGATTGATGTGGCCATTGAAACTGATGTTGCCACAACACGTTTGAGTCTAACACCAACGTGCCAAAAATTTAGTGACCATGATTACGCCAGGCGCCACTTGCACCATCGTGCTGCTGGCATGCACAACCTATGCTAGCCACCCCACTGTGCCACTGGCATGCACGAACCATGCCATCCATGCCGCAATGCCGTTGGCATGCACTAAAAGTGCCATTACGCCATTATCATGCGCCAACAGAAGGTAGCCATGATCAACGGCTACCCTTCCTCATGAGATGCAATCTCAGCCATCCAAGTTTGCCACCGAACGGACGGACTTTTGGAAAATTTTAGGCGACCAGCCACCTAAGTCTAGTGGCCATGGATATGCCAGGCGCCACTTGCACCATCGTGCCGTTGGCATGCATAAATTATGCCAGCCATTCCACCGTTCCACAGGCATGCACGAACTATGCCAGCCATGCTGCAATGCCGCTGGCATGCACTAAAGGCGCCATTGTGCCACTATCAGGCGCCAACAGAAGGTATCCATAATCAACGGCTACCCTTCCTCATGAGATGCAATCTCAACCATCCAAGTTTGCCACCAAGCTGACAGACTTGTGGAAAGTTTTGGGCGACCAGCCGGCTAAATATAGTGGCCATGGCTACGCCAGGCGCCACTTGCACCACCGTGCCACTGGCATGCACGAGCCATGCCATCCATGCCGCACTTCCACTGGCATACACCAAAACGCCACTGCACCATTATCAAACGCCAACACAAGGTAGCCATAATAAACGGCTACCCTTCCACATGAGATGTGATCTCATCCATCGAAGTTTGCCACCGAATTGACAAATTTGTGGCAAGTTTTAGGCGACCAGCCAAGATGAGCCTAATAGCATCACATGCTATTTTCCTACGGCAAGCCCCTTGATTTTAATTTGCCACACGTAGCAAATTGCTACATGTTTTCCACGAAAACACTCGAGACATCAAACATGTCACAAACTGGGAGATACTCATCAGGGTATTGTTCTGGCAGTTTACAATGTGCGGCGTGCAATACGCACGTTATAAGAAAGTGTCATAAAATGGGGCAGTTAGTAATGGCAAGAAGTAATAGTGTAAATGGATCCTTCATTATGGAAGCATAATTCCTGACGTTACACGTTACTCCACTCTTCCACCACTCAATCGTTTTCCACTTCCTACGAGGCCAGTATACGTTTTATTACGACTTGTATAAATGGTTTCACCCATTTCCACCAGACAACAAGTTTTGGTCGGAGAACAACATAGTATCCAGAAATCACCTGGTAGTTTTCCATTCTGCTAGACAGTTCTACTTTCTGATACAAGTCATAAGCAACCACACCTTCAGGATCAACGATTATGGTCTCACCACTTTCTTCACTTCCCTTCCTAAGACCAACCCTTCTCCTTCATTTTGTGACCGAAGCAAGCCTGGAACGGCCATTTCTTGGTTTAGGCCAGGATTGTACAGATTGATCTCTCGAATCAAAAGTACTCCCGTGCAGTACATTTTTTAGGGTTTAGACCCGTTTCTCATCCACACACACGAATTTACCAAAACCAGCAGAAACTGTTTTCACCCACAAACATTTGGCGACCACGGTGGGAGATTAATCTCTTGGTTACAATATCAATTTCCAATTTCCAATTTCATTTTTCAACCTCGGTCTCAAGATGGTAGAACTCAGGTCTGGATCAGCAATAAACCCTGAGAGCACTAGCACTGGAATCATCCTCGGTATTAGTGCTCCTTCCAGTGGCATTAATATGCCACCTGCCAACACCAGCGGCGCGGAAAGTGTTCCTTCAGGCGTTACGCCTCCGATCACCGTCACCAGAGCTGCTGCTACTCCACTATCAGGGTGAGAGACTGGAGGAGCCATAGGAGGCCGATCCTATATTACCATTGTTGACCTGATGGAAAGACAACAAGTTCTTGCTAGAGATCAGACGGACATGGCTACAACTCAGAAAGAGATACCTGTTTTCCTCAAGACACTAACGGAGCGCCTACCACAAGAGTCACGTCAAGCCCAGATGGATCTGACAAGGAATATTTTTAACATCCGGCGCAGGCACTTCAGCAGGACGCGTGTTTATAGATGAAGAGGCTCGCGTTGCTCTTGAACGCCCAGTAGAAGGGAATCAGCAACCCAATTTCATCACACGTGAAGATCAGGAACGACTTCTCCAAAATCGAGGCAAAGAAAATTAGCAACCCTCCTGAGTTTCACAGAGACCCTCTTCCCGTATGTATGATTTCTGGGGACTTCTTCCACAAAATCGTGTAGTCTATGATGAAACATTTATGTGAGTTTCAGTATTTCTCCAAGGCGCAGCGTCAAGACATATTTGCTGCCCTCAACCGCACTGCATCAGGAAAGCAGTTGTTTCCAGACAAGGAAGCCGTTACCAAACCCCCAACCTCTCCTGGAAAGCACGATTAATAGATGGAACTGGGGACTCCTAACCACTGTTCACTTGAAGGATGTCTTTGACAGCACGCTGATTGACGCGGCCTCCGACTTCAACATTGTAACCGTCAAGGCTCTGAGTGTTGCAAGGGAAAATGAAACAGAAGAAGCGTATTTTTTCCCATGAGGAGAAAAACACGACTTGCCGACCAGCACTATTTGTGTCGTCTTCCCATATGTCATATGGTATCAAGTCGTTTTTCGAAGTCAAGGGTTAATAGAGGCCTCACTGGATTTTTCTCCAGGAGCCGCTTCGAAGTTTCTTTCTAGGAGCCGCTTCAACGTTCTCTCTCCAGAGGTCGCTCCGCTTCAACGTTCTTCAGCAGCGGCTCCGGTTCAACGTTCGCTCCAGAAGCAGCTCTATTCACTAGTCCAGAAGGGCCTATAAATGACATATAAAATATGTTATAAAGCATGGTTTATCACGGTTTTCATCTGTCATTCGAACCGTTATTTATTTGGTGTGACTCTTTATAAATAACGAATCGATAACGTCATTTAAGAATGACAAATAAAGTATGTGACTTTTAAGTCACGGACATACTCTATTATTTAGTAGTACGATTATCGTATGTTAAATTTAATAACAGTTGATGTGTGTCCTACTAAATGCTCTGTCATCATTCAACCCACTGATTCAGACATTAGTATTCGGATATGGCGATTCAGACATTAGTATTCAGATCGAGTGATTCAGAAGTTGGTTGAATCTGAAACAAATTTTTCCACTAGTTCTAAAAAAAATATTAAATGAAACGGTTTAAATTCTAGTTGCAATGTAAAGAACTTTATATTAATATCAAAAATAACATTCAACACATAGAATCTCTAAATACAAACTGAAAGACAAATTATAGAAACCTAGAATTGCATACTAAACATTAAAACTGAAATCCATCTACTAAGATTGTCACTTAATCTTGCCACTCTAATTTGGTAGCTCTCCTACAAGATTTACATAAGTTTTTGGCCACTTAGTCATGTCATCTCTTGCAATATCTCTAAGTACTCCTTCCATTTCGCATAACATAGCACTTGCATTCATAATTTTATCAAACTAAAGATCATGACCTTCCTAATGAACACATTCTGCAATGGGTAAATGCTTGATGTAGCCTTCCCAATATCCTTTCCAATCATCTCAGGGATAAATTTTTCCACCCATTCTTTAAGATCACATGAAGAGGCCAGGTTTACCATGATTTCAACCATTTTGTGAAGAATATGACAACACATACAGATGATACAATCAGGAAATAATAAGAAAATGTTGGTTTACCATGATTTCCTAATTCTTCCAATAGGGTCACAAAAGAATCTTACACACATGGATCACATGAAATAATAAGAAAATGTTGAAATCGAAAGACATAACTTCACCTCTCGAATCTGGCTAGATTGAGCATAATAGATTCTCTTAACCTGTTTGTCTGACTGCTTAGTGAATCTACTTCAGAACGATGAAACAATCTTAAGAAAATGTTGAAATCGAAAGACATAACTTCACCTCTCGAATCTGGCTAGATTGGGCATAACAGGTTCTCCTGACTTGTTTGTCTCGCTGCTTGGTGAATCTAATGCAGAATGTCCTCGAGGTGAAGTTGTATGTTATCTTAACATCAATATGTGTTTCAACCAAAGTCTGCCACTTTATTACAAGAGATCTCAACTTGTTGTCTGTGGTAAAATCCATTCCCTGAATCACACAATTATAAATATATGTATCAAAATAAATCATTAATAAGAGAAAAAATTGTAGATTGTTACTTACCCAGAAATTGGTAAGAACATTCTTTTTTTTAACATCCTCAACTCTATGTCTGAACTTCTTGCATACTTGATCCTCATTGCCTCAAAGATCATCCAACGAAACCTCAAAGTTGGCAAGTGAGTCGACATTCGGAAGCAATCTGGAAAACAAGGAGAACAGGCAATCCATTAATGTACATTATTAAGACTATGAAGCAAATGAGGCTGATACTTGAAACACTGGCTTTGTAACAGTTAGCTAAGATCATAAATCATTGGCAGACAATTAAAAGATGAAACAAAGAGATGACTCAGGTGAAAACAATGAAGCTATGTATTATAGTCATCATGGGTATATCTGAAAGAAAAAGTGCCTCAACAAAATCACAAGCAAGTTTGCAGCAGGAATTGGTGCCAAAGCTTGTAAGCATCACCTACGATCATATTTGTGCTACATCAGTGTACCATAAGATGGCACCTAAGTTTCAATCAAATGCTAGATATGAATAAGAGACATAATCTACAAACATCCAATATTGTTCTCTTAGGTAGTTCAAAGGGACATAACATCAATGAGCTTAAATTCCTTAATACCACCAACGGCAGCATTACTGCATCACCCCCACATCACCACCGCCACATACCAAAAGATGACATCTAAGTTTCTGGTGTCATGGTGGTGGTGCTAGATTAAGTGGCTATGAACTCGAATTTGAGAGGCATAACCAGTCGATTATTATCATGTTCTAATAGTAAGAGTTCTCAAAACCGTAATGTTCTCTTTCACAAAGATCACTGACTAATATCAGCTAAGCTGTCCTACTATTTTGTGTAAAGATGAATACAAAACTGAGAAGAATAAAAGAATATGCTTTGTAATTTAAAATGCATGTGCTTATAAAATAATTCCATTTTGTCGATGCATTTCACCAAACACTTTGCACATATTTCATCATTTTATTCATAACCAAATCAGATAACATGAGTTCAACATCGGACTTTTACATAGAAAACAGAACAGATGATGAAATTAATCAAATTTTTTTAATGGCAAATCTGCCCTTTACGTATTAGTGTTAATAATCTTGATTAGTGATTAAATATTTTGTTTAGTGATTAAAATAATTTTCAGAATTATAAGAGTTGTTTAGATGAAAAATTTGAGGAAAAAAAATCAAAGTTTTGGTTTGGTTAAGAAGGAGAGAAAGAGAAGGAGAAAGTGAGAAAATTCTAATTCTTGATTCAATGGAGGATAAGGAGGGTCATCATTCATCTATAAAACCTAGGAAAATACATATCAACTACAACAATGATCCAGAAATGGCTGATTTCTTAGATTATGAGAATGATTTTACACCTACTCAAACTCAAGCTCAAGCTCAAACAAAAACTCAAGATGATGATTTTTATGAGCCAAATCCTGATGATGAAGACATTGATGAGGAACCCAATGCTTCTAATACACAGGTACACTTATATCCTATACTTAATCTCACTTTTATAGCTCTCAATTTTCAAAAGTTAGGTTTTTTGAATCATGGTTCGGCGAAACAGGTTGAGGTTCGGCTCACATCTATGAGCCGAATCTACCAATTGATGAACGGTTCGGCTTACTGAATCTGTTTACTGCATGCGCCAAACCTATAATTTCCAATTCCAACCCTTTTGCTAGACACTAGTTCGGCTTATATGAAAGTTTCATAGTAAACTGAACAACATCCTGAATAGCCCGGAATAGAATCATTACTAATTCGGCTTACATATCCAAAATCGTATGTGCCGAACATAATTTTTTAATTTCTGGGTTGAAATATTGTTACTGGTTCGGCACATATGGAGAATATCGTATCAGCCGAAACCTCTTATGTTCAAGATTCGGCACATAATATGATTATCGTCTGAGCCGAACATGAATTTGTAAATTTTTGGGTTAAAATATTGTTCGTGGTTCGGCACATATTGAGGATATCGTATAAGCCGAAACCTCTTATGTTCAAGGTTCGGCACATAATATGATTATCGTCTGAGCCGAACATGAATTTGTTTATTTTTGGGTTAAAATATTGTTCGTGGTTCGGCACATATTGAGGATATCGTATAAGCCGAAACCTGTAAATGTTTATAGTTCGGCACATAATGTGATTATCGAATGCGCCGAACCTTGTTATTATATTCCCTTTCTAGTGTTTAACCTTGTGATATTCATTGTAGATCGTGCTTGGACCCATGGAAAATTAACCTGATCCAGTAGACATAATTCACGAGGATACCAAGGATCACTAAAACATGAAATTGAGGAACATCAACCTGATCTTGCTTGAGGAACACCAATACTGGATTACACCAATAATGATTTTTAAGGCTCGGCTTATAACTCAAATTATAGAAAAAGCCGAACCTGAAGGACCATTAAAAACAAAGTTCAGCACCTAAAAGCAAAGGTGTTTGCAACACCATAAAAGTGTACTTAAAACTTAAGAAAAAGTGTACCATAAAAGTGTACATAAAAGGGCATTTAACCACGACCCCTCTTCTTAGTTGCACGACCACCTCTTCTTCCACCTTGGTCTTCATCTTCCGACGCATCATTACCGGGTTGGACGGTAGCACCACCTTGGCTTGTACCTTCACCAACTTGTCGAGACCTCTTAGTGGTAGGCCTTTGTTCGGGTTCCTCTGGTCCTTGTCCTTTGTTGATGATTGCATCCCACTTGTTGATGAGGTATTTTTGTTCTTCCACGGTCATTGGTGTTTTGCAACCAAGTTTGGCCTTCATTTTTTTCAACATCTCCCTACCCGCGGAAACCTATTTTTTCATTTGTCAACAACTTATAATCATGAGGTTGAAGATATTTTTACCATAACTAATATATGAAAATACTATAAAGTGAAGTCATTCTTACCATAATCTTGAAAGCCTTGACTACATCTTCGGAAGTAGACTTGTTGGTGATTTTGATTGGCTTCGCCTTCCCTTTATCAGCTATCTTTTGCCTTTTCTTATTGATAATGAAGGGATGAGAAATTTGGTTATACCAATCCATATAGCCCGGATCCTCTTCACATGGATCATCAAGTAAAGGTGTTAACTTGGACGCATCTAATGTGTGATTGTCTAAATTATTCCAAAACTCAACGGTGGGATCAGGATCATACTTTGGTTCCCAAGATGAAGTGGTGCTTTTAGTTCCCTTACCACTCTTTGGTAACAACCTGAATTTCTCGTCAAACAAAGGAACCTTTTGGACGCATCCTAATTGACGGAGTACTCGCCTAGGATCGTATATAACATAACCACCGGGATACCACAATGGCCCATGATACATACCTACCGGCATATCCTCATCTTCAACAACTTCATCTTCTTCATCTTCCTTCTCATATGGTTGAAAAGTGACATCATCAACACCAAGACGGTCTAACGTCTCTCTCAAACTTTCCACCAACTTCTTTTTGTTCCTTTTCTTGGAGTCCTCATACGCGTACCGTGCTGCAGTTGGCTCAGTATCAACATAATCGACATCTTTCTCAAATACTTTGGCCAAGTTCAAAATTGGGAAATGGTCATATATCCACACCTACATCCAAAGAACCACATTAAAAAATCAAAGGAATTGAATTGATAGAAACAAGTTTTACTTGGAAACATCAAAGTAAGACTAAAGTTTGCAAAATCAGAGAACTGTTCGGCTTATATGGATCAAGTATTATAAGCCGAACCAAGTAAGTAAAAACTTCGGCTTAAAAGATTTTATGGTTATAAGACGAACCATACTCTGAACTCCCAAAAGTTACCTGGAGCAAAGTGAAGTTCCCTCCGATGTTTGTACTTGTCAACCTAGACGCGGTGGCAAGTTGGTCCAGCAGGTAAGCGAGCGTAGCCGTTCCCCAAGCAAACTTGTTACAATTTTCAAGATTCTTTACCAATTGGAGATAATTAGCATTTACCTTGTTTCCGGTAGTGTCGGGAAAGATGTCTCTACCAAGAGTATAAAGCAAGTAGGCAGTTCCGGTTTGCTTCACTTTGACGGGATCCATTATCAACAAACCTTGTGTGACTCTTTCCTTTGTGTTCTCAAACTCCATTTTCAAGTTAGTCAACTTGATCTTCTTATTCTTATTATTTCTGCCACCTGGTATGCAAACGGTATCGACATCTTTAACTGATCGACAAAACTCCAACTCAGTTTTCTGTGAACCCCAACCAAGGCATTCCAGGTACAAATTGTATAGCTCATCCCAACTCATGTCATAAAAACCAGCATCCACACTTAAACCCCTTGTTTTAAGGCCTGTAATCTTACTAGCCTCATCAGGAGTGATTGCCATCTCTCCAAAAGGTAATTGAAATGTGTAAGTTTCTGGAAAAAAGCGCTCGGTAAATGCAGAGAACGACACACTATCATATTCCTTATGTCCATAATTGATGATAGGCCATAAAGCACTGCGTTTTACGTAAGTAATCACCTCAGGAACCTATTCATCAAGACTCCATTCCGCTGCCCTCTGGTGTCTCAATACTCGGAATGCACGGTTGTGATCAGGAGTCTCATAAATTTTCTTCGCCCAAGAATCGGCATAACCAATCAATACATTTCCTCCATCTTCCGGAAGACCATGAGGCAAACCATCTGATCGAGGTGTAATTACGTCATCTTCATCAGGAATGTGTAAACCAGTGATCCGTCGATCATCATCGTTCTTCTCTTTCTCGGGTTCTGCCACCTTCTTACCTTTCTTGTCTTTCTTGGGTTTTCCTTGGGGTTGTTCAGCTTCTTCTTCTAAAATTCCTCCTCTATCTCCCGCTCCCAATTTTTTCTTACCTCCTCCTCTAGGATCGGGAGTTTTAGAAGTAGAAGGTGTTACCTCCATCTTCTTCCTCTTTGTAGCTGCATTGGTCCTGACACAAGTATGAAAGTTATAAGACTAATTCGAACAACAAAGAGATTTGGAAAGCCAAAAACTTGTAAGAAAATAAGAAGGCTCGGCTTACCCGAAATAACACATATGAGCCAAATCATATCTTGATATTATTATTAGCTTACACAGAGAGTGGATCGGCTCATACCACAAAACAATTATAAGCCGATCTTATATATTCGGCTCACAACCGATACCGTCGAATAAGCCGAGTCTATGGTTATGAACTCAAACATGTATTCGACGCAACATGATATCATATAAATAAGCCGATCCTATACACTTGTATAATTTATGAAATTTTAACAATGATATTCGGCGCAACCCTAATACTATCGAATAAGCCGAATCTAGACTTATGAATTGAAACCTTTATTCGGCGCAAAACTAATACAACCATACAAGCCAATCCTAAGCACATGCAAAAATTCTGAAATTCAAACAACAATTATTCGGCACAAAACTAATACTACCATACAAGTCGATCCTACGCACATGCAAAATTTATGAAATTCACAAAACATATTCGGCACAAAACTAACACCATCGAATAAGCCAATCCTAAATATAAGTCTCTGTGTCACTAAGTTCGGCTCAAAACGGATTTCAGATATACGCCGAGTCGTTCATATGCACTTTCAGGGTTCAGTTTCAAGAACAGCTCGGCGCACATCTAAGATTTGTTTTGCGCCGAACCATACCCTGTAACCGCCGCAGAAACATGATTTTGACGAATTAAATCAATCAAACCAATCAAAAACATCAAATACGAGATGGGTTTTTAAAACTAACCTTCTTATTCTCATTTATGGAGTTGGTTCTTCTTCAATCTCTTCTTCCGGTTGATTTTGTGGTTGATTTTGAGTTTCTTCTTCACTCTCTAAATCTTCTTCTTCTTCAATGGGTTGTTCAATCGCTCGATTAGAACGAGATACTGGATTACGGCGAACCATTATATAGATGAGTTTAATCGTCGACTAAATTTTCACGAATCGACGATTAAATTTCGGCGATGATACGATGAAAAAAAAAGGAGAAGGTGGGTTCGGCTGTGGAGGATGAGGAGGAAGAAGAAGGGGTTGAAACTGATTTTAGGTTTATGATTATAGATTTTTGTATTAAGGTTAGATATAGATTAGTAATTTATAGGATTTAAGGGCATATAGGTAATTAAACCACCCATAGGGTACCCCTTATAAGGTCACCCAAGTTAGGACTAGTCCTTTGTATGCCTTGAAAGTTTTTGGTATGCCCAATATCATGGTTCAAAAAAAAAAGCGGAACTGGGTGTATATTAGGGCTGCACATGGACGGGTATGGGCGGGTATAAGCTAAAACCAACCTCGCACCCATAGACTGCGAGTTTTTATTCTCATAGCCAACCCCGCACCCACAAACATCGGGCGGGTTTGGGTTTAAACCATAGTGAGAAAAAAAATCATAGTGGAGATGCTGAAAGCCATAGTGATAAAAAAAAA
>NC_039363.1:52081740-52170267 GCF_003573695.1 Papaver somniferum
CATCCCAACACAAATCCGAGATTGAATCTCGCGTAAACCCCTTCAAAATATGAACCCTAATTTTGTTCTCAACTGCCAAATATTTCCCGCCAATTTTCTGTTCAAATAGGGAAGAACGGAGATGCCCCCTAACCAGAGTAGGGGTTCCTTCAGCAGCCGCCTTAAGGGGTGTCCTGGGGGTGCCCCTTATCCAAACCGGAGGTACGAATAGCAAGTGTCCTCCGGGTGCTTTCCGACAACTTTTCGAGCCAATTTTTTTTCAAAAATGTTTATTGGCCAAAAATACCTACAAATAAATAAAACACCATAATAAGTACAAAAATGAGCACTAACAATATATAGAATCGAAACAAATCGGACACAAAAATGTGTTTATCACTAGTCCAGATTAAACACACACTGTATTAAGCCGCTACAGAAAATAGCCTACTCCAATCTAACTTCGGACTGGACTGTAGTTGAACCCCAATCAGTCTCCCACTTATCCAAGGTACAATTGCACTCCCTACGCCTATGATCCCAGCAGGATACTGCACACTTGATTCCCTTAGCTGATCTCACCAACAACTAAGCGTTGCTACGACCCAAAACGCAGGCTTTGACAATAAACAAATCTCTCTCACACAGACAAGTCTATCAAAGGATAAATCTGTCTCCCACAGATAAACCCTAAAGGTTTTGTTCCGCCTTTTGATAATAATCAAGGTGAACAGGAACCAATTGATAATCCGGTCTTATATTCCCGAAGAACAGCCTAGATAAATCAATCGCCTCACAACAATCTTAATCGTATGGTAGCGAAACAAGATGTTACGGGATCACAAACAATGAGACGAAGATGTTTGTGATTACTTTTTATATCTTTCCTATCAGAGATATCAATCTCAAGCCAATCAATCTGATTGTTCTCGTACGATAGAAGATGCAAGATCAGATCACACAACTACGATAAAATTAGTATCGGTCTGGCTTCACAATCCCAATGAAGTCTTTAGTATCGGTCTGGCTTCCAATGGGTGTCTTAAACGCAGTACGGTAACCCCATAAGGCATCAGTAAGCCTCGACGACCAGTCTTTCCTATTTGGATTAACTGTTTTCTCTAGAATACGTTTAATTTCCCTATTGGAGACCTCTACCTGACCACTAGTCTGTGGGTGATATGGGGTAGCTACTTTGTGGGTAATACAATATTGTTTCATTAAAAGTGAAAACGGTCTATTACAAAAGTGTGAACCTCCATCACTAATTATAGCTCGCGGCGTACCAAAACGTGTAAGTATATTCTCTTTCAAAAACTGGACTACGACCCTGTGGTCATTCTTTTTACACGGAACCGCCTGAACCCACTTAAACACATAGTCTACAGCGACAAGCATGTAAAGATAACCAACCGAAATAGGAATGAACACATAAAATCAATTCCCCACACATCAAAGACCTTAATCACTAAAATAGGGTTCAAAGGCATCATATTTCTACGGGAAATGGTTCCTAACTTCTGGCAACGCTCACAAGAAACACAATGACTATGGGAATCTTTAAACAACGAAGGCCAGTAAAATCCAAACTGCAAAATCTTAGCAGCAGTCTTCTTAGCACTAAAATGACCCCCACATGCATGTTCATGACAAAAGGAGATAATACTAGACTGGTCACTCTCAGATACACATCTCCTAATAATCTGGTTCGGACAATACTTAAACTGATAAGGATCATCCCAAAAGAAATGCTTAACCTCGGCTAAAAACTTAGAACGATCTTGCTTACCCCAAAGTTGAGGGGTTCGACCAGTAACAAGATAATTCACTATATTTGCATACCAAGGTGATTGGGAAACAGAAAACAATTGTTCATCAGGAAAGCTATCCCTTATAGGAAGGGAATCACTAGGGGAACTAACAACTAGCCTAGACAAGTGGTCTGCTACTACATTTTCTGCACCCTTTTTGTCTCTAATGTCTGGGGAAAATTCCTGTAACAATAGGATCCATCTAATCAATCTAGGTTTGGTATCCTTCTTAGATAAAAGGTATTTCAAAGCAGCATGATCTGTATCCTTAATGAATCGACTGTAAAAACCTGCATGCCCTACGAATGACCTAATATCTTTTACAGTTTTTGGGAACTGTAAAGTCTTAATAAGGTCAACTTTGGCTTTGTCTACCTCTATACCCTTTAAAGAGATGATGTGCCCTAACACAATTCCTGATTTAACCATGAAATGACATTTTTCCCAATTAAGCACTAAATTTTTTTCCTTACACCTAGTCTACACTAATGTCAAATGATGCAAGCACTCATCGAAAGATGAACCAAACACTGAAAAATCATCCATAAAGACCTCTAAGAACCGTTCTACCATATCAGAAAATATGCTCATCATACAACGCTGAAAAGTTGCAGGGCATTACATAGCCCGAAAGGCATGCGTCTATACGCAAAGGTACCAAAGGGACAGGTAAAAGTGGTTTTCTCTTGGTCTTCTGGGGAAATAACGATCTGATTATAACCGGAGTAGCCATCTAAGAAGCAATAGTGACTATGTCCAGCTAATCGCTCTAGCGTTTGGTCGATAAAAGGAAGGGGAAAGTGATCCTTCCTTGCGACCTTGTTCAATTTCCTATAGTCAATACACACACGCCATCCCGTGGTCACCCGGGTTGGGATTAATTCATTATTATCATTCTGGACTACAGTGATACCTGATTTCTTGGGGACAACCTGAACAGGGCTGACCCACTTACTGTCTGAAATTGGGTAAATAATACCCGCATCTAACAACTTAAGCACCTCTTTTCGAACTATCTCTTTCATGTTAGGGTTCAGTCGACGTTGCATCTCCCTAGAAGGTTTGGAGTCTTCCTCTAAATGAATCTGATGCATACACACAGTAGGACTTATACCCTTAATGTCTGCTATAGTCCACCCTAAAGCTTCCTTATTGTCTTGAAGTACATTTACTAGCCTACTTTCTTGATCACTATCCAAATCGGAATCTACAATCACAGGTAAAGTCTCAGATGGGCCTAAAAACACATACTTTAGAGTATCGGGTAGTGGTTTAAGGTCCAACTTTGGGGGCTCTTCTAAAGAAGGAATTAGGGTAGTCTCAGAAACTGGTAACGGTTCGAACCTAGCTTTCCATCTATCAGTGTATAACACAGGGGTAGAATCTAATAGAGAATTCACTTGTTCAATAGTGCTATCGTCATCAAAATTTAAACCAAAATGGGATAGACAACTTTCTAATGGGTCTTCAAATAAAATGTTTGGTAATGACTTCTGAACTAAGGCTTCTATCATGTTCACCTCTTCAACACATGTGTCATCTAGCTCATAAGGTAGCTTACTGACATTAAAAATGTTCATCTCTATAGTCATATTACCAAAAGATAAATTCATCACACCATTTCGACAGTTAATGATCGCATTCGACGTAGCTAAAAACGGGCGACCTAAAATCACAGGTATCTGGTTCTCTGGGTCAGGGACAAGTTGAGTATCTAGGACCACGAAATCCACTGGATAGATAAACTTGTCGACCTCAATAAGGACATCCTCAATAACACCTCGAGGAATTTTAACAGACCTATCAGCTAACTTCAGTGTTATCTAAGTAGGTTTCATTTCACCAAGTCCTAGCTGTAAGTACACATAGTACGGAAGTAGGTTCACACTGGCTCCTAAGTCAAGTAAAGATTTTTCTACCCGGCGTTTACCTATTGTACAAGCAATGGTAGGGGAACCTGGGTCTTTGTACTTTGGAGTTGTAGTGTTTTGAATAATTGAACTTACGTGACTAGCTAAAAAGGCTTTCTTATGGACACTAAGTTTTCGCTTTCGCATACATATATCCTTAAGGAACTTGGCATAAGCAGGAATTTGCCTAATTGCATCTAATAAAAGAAGGTTTATGGTAACTTGCTTAAAAACCTCCAATATGTCATTAAAGTTCGATTCCTTCTTTGTTGGTACTAATAGCTGAGGAAATGGGGCTCTAGGCACAGAATCAGACCTCTTAGGAACTGAGTTGGCATCATCAGAAATTTTATCAGTTTCCTTAGCTAGTGGTCCTGAGGGATGAACTACAATATGTTCACTATCGGGCATGGTTACCCGATTGTCTACTATTCTACCACTCCTAAGGGTTCTAATAGCATTCAATTGATTCGATGGTTTTGTACCTACTTCATGAACTCCTCTAGGATTGGGATTAATCTGACTAGGGAACCTACCATTATCTCTCTCACTTAAGGTCTTAGCTATTTGGCCGACTTGAAGTACTAACTTAGCAAGGCTCTGAGCATTAGTTTGAAAATTCTGCTTGGTTTCCTGTTGAAAACTAACATGGCTCTGTGCTAACATTTCCTGAGTTTTTGCTAACATCTTAATAAATTCCTCTAAGCTAGTCGTTTTATTTTCTGGCCTGATGTATTCCTAGTGTAGCCAAAACCTGAGGGAGCATTAGAATTATTAGACTGACCCTGACTCTGGCCCTTAGACCATAAAAATTTCATATGGTTCCTCCAACCAGGATTATAGGTTTCTGAATATGGGTCAAACTTCTTACGATTATCAAACCTAGTGTTATTATATAGAGCATTGGCTTGCTCTTCATTATTCTGGCCTTCCCGAAAAGGCTCCAATCTACCACTAGTGTTACCCACTTCTAAAGCTTCTAACCTTTTCGCTATAGCAGCAATTTTGGCATCTGATTCATAGCGTCCTTCTACCCTATTAACGTTTCCTTTGTGAAGAATTGTTTTCTGGGGTCCCTTACTACTTTCCCATTGTTGGGTCTTTTCGGTGACTTCATGCAAATATGTCATCGTGTCATCAACTGTTTGGTTCTCAAATCCACCAGTACACATAGATTCTACTGTGGTTGTGGTGGGATAATCTAAACCCTCATAAAGGATCTGAACTAACCTAACCTTCTCTAAACCATGATGAGGACATTGGGCTAATAAATCATTGACCCTTTCCAAATAACTATACAAAGTTTCTCCCTCCTGTTGAGAAAACGTACAGATTTGCGTCCTAATATACGATGTTTTGTTCCTAGGGAAAAACTTGTTCAAAAAGGAAGATGTAAGTTGTTCATACGTTTCGATTGACCCGGAAGCCAAACTATATAGCCACGATTTAGCTTTATCTTTCAGGGAAAACGGGAATAACCTAAGTTTCAAAGCATCATCATCTAGGTTTCTAATCCTGAGGGTATCACAAATTTCCTCAAAGTCCCTAACATGGAAATAGGGGTTTTCATTTTCTTTCCCTAAAAAGATTGGGAGCAGCTGTAAGGTCCCAATTTTAAGTTCATAAGTTGCTTCCGTCTCAGCTAACCTGATACATGAGGGGCGAGTAGTCCTAGTTGGATTCAACAAAGCTTTCAAAGTTGCCATTTCTGGCGCTATCGGAGCAACAGGGATTCTCTCCTCAGTCAAAGGACGTTCAAAAACAGACTCTTCAAAAGTCGGACTCTCTAGATTAAGGTAATCGAGACGCTTCGAACTACTAGGTTTCTCTTTAACAAATCTACCTAGTGCGTCTCTTTTACGTTCAGGCATACAATAGAATTTTCTAAATTGGAAGGGTAAGCAAACACATATCAAGGCCGACTCAACCAAATCAAACCTATTGATTTCTAGCAAACAAAAAGCATGATGGCTCCACTTAGATTGTTTCTAGACCAGCTTATAATCCTTCAAACGGGAATTCGTTTCAATTTAATCAAACCCCTCTGGAATCAATCCGAGTTAAAGTAAGTTGAATAGAGGTGAGGGAAGATCGGTGAAGCTTTGATACCCAAGGCCTCACCGGTATTACAAGGCGGCGCAGTCACGCATTCAACTTACAGAAACTGTCAAGAACTTCGAAGTATGCTTAAAAAAGTAACAAATATTTTTCGAACGACTTTCCTGTTAAGCTCGTTACCCTATCGGTCTCGTTCTAGTCAAAATTTTAGGCTTAGGTTCGCGTAGGTTACGTGTTCCTAAAGCGGGCAAGAAGATAACGATGATGTAATCCGAACCCTTATCTTGTATGGCCAGGGCTTGCCCTTTATTAGAAAAATAAATGTCCGTATTCAGTCCTCAACATATATGCATACGAAGGAGTCCAGTAACTCGCTGACAGGGGATTCGCGAGTGTTTAGAATCTTACCTCCCGTTCCAGACGGGGGATGAATCGGTTGTAGTCGACTCGGGCCACTGACTCCGATGTCAAGTGTGCGAACCCAAGGTGCAGAGACAATATCGTAATTGTCCTCCTTCTCTGCAAACAGTTTATATTTAAAGTACCCTTCCGTGGGGTAATAAAAAAAATAATGTCCCAAAGTCCAAAAAGAAAAGAAAAATTACAAAAATAATAAACCCTAATACAATTATTATTTTTTTTCTAAAAGAAAATAAACAAACCCTAAAATAAAATTATCTAAAATAAAATTGTCTTATTTTCTGTTCTTTTTGCTTTAACCTTTAGCTCCAAGTCTTTATGAAATCACCAAACTCTTTGGCTCACTTTTCTTTATGATCTAGAACCTGTAGACACAAGATAAATACCCAAAAACATAAAAAAGAACAAAAATAATAAATAAATAAAATAAAACTAAAACCCTAAAAACAAGTCCGCGTCGGCGGCGCCAAAAATTGATGTGATTTGTAGATAGTGGTAAAAAGTGATTCGATTCTCGAACTTGTGAAGGATAACTTTAAACTTAAATTCAAAACTAAATAGAAAGCTCACTAATAATTATAACAAACACTGACAAAGTTGGTATCAATATTAAAAGAACACTGAGGCTAAGATTCCACTATTTTCCAAGTTTAAGGTGATTTAATCGAATCTTTGTATTCATGCAATTTTCTCGTTCAATTTGATTCTTACTATTGCAACAAGTATATTTTAAAAATCAATAATTGTAAATACCAAGTATGAAACATCAAAAGTCTTAAACTAAGCATACTCCATCAAAATATATCACAATTACTCAAATAAAAATCATATTCGATATTAGTTCAAGGAAAATAGTCATAATAAAATTGCAATAAATAGATAAAAGAGAATATACCACTTCTTGTTGGAAAAATAACTTCCTCTAGTGCCTCAGCAATGGGGTTTATCTCCTCATATTAACCATGTTCTCAAAATATGTTTTTATAGCTCAAAAGTGTACAAGGAGGTGAAAAAGTGATAACACAGCCGATTCGCAACAGTGTGAAGGTGTTGCAGAATCTCTGTTACAAAGAAGAAACAGTAGCTAAAGACCTAATGCAATTACTGTTGATAAACGATAGATGGGTTCTGCTGTTGAATAACGATAGTGTTCTGCGTCTACGTCAATGTTCTTCGTGTTCTTCCTCTTCAGTAGCAGCAGCAGAATAAGGTATTTTTCCTGCAACTCGATCTCTGGAGCTCTGTGGTGTTCTAAACTTCTATGAAAGGCTTCGTACTTCTTTTTGTGACTCGTCCCAGCACTTTATACTTCACAGGACGATTAAATCCCGAGAAATCTTCCACTTCCCTCCACCAAAAGTCTCGGACTTTTGTTTCTCTTTTCTACACGTCTCTGGAACCCATCTGTTTACGCATCTCAGTTGTTTATACTCTCCCAAACTCTCTCTAAGATATAGTCGAATCTCTGGGAAGATATTCTTTCCATTTACCAATCAATCCCACGAGCAAACTTGGCTAAAACTCCTCCAAACCAATGTAACAGAGACCCGAGAAACTCATGTCCCTGTTTTGAGTCATCTCGATGATTCAACCAAATTCGATCAAAAAAAAATCCATTACCAACCCTGTTTGGTTAACTTGAGTCCATCCCAACACAAATCCGAGATTGAATCTCGCGTAAACCCCTTCAAAATATGAACCCTAATTTTGTTCTCAACTGCCAAATATTTCCCGCCAATTTTCTGTTCAAATAGGGAAGAACGGAGATGCCCCCTAACCAGAGTAGGGGTTCCTTCAGCAGCCGCCTTAAGGGGTGTCCTGGGGGTGCCCCTTATCCAAACCGGAGGTACGAATAGCAAGTGTCCTCCGGGTGCTTTCCGACAACTTTTCGAGCCAATTTTTTTTCAAAAATGTTTATTGGCCAAAAATACCTACAAATAAATAAAACACCATAATAAGTACAAAAATGAGCACTAACAATATATAGAATCGAAACAAATCGGACACAAAAATGTGTTTATCACTAGTCCAGATTAAACACACACTGTATTAAGCCGCTACAGAAAATAGCCTACTCCAATCTAACTTCGGACTGGACTGTAGTTGAACCCCAATCAGTCTCCCACTTATCCAAGGTACAATTGCACTCCCTACGCCTATGATCCCAGCAGGATACTGCACACTTGATTCCCTTAGCTGATCTCACCAACAACTAAGCGTTGCTACGACCCAAAACGCAGGCTTTGACAATAAACAAATCTCTCTCACACAGACAAGTCTATCAAAGGATAAATCTGTCTCCCACAGATAAACCCTAAAGGTTTTGTTCCGCCTTTTGATAATAATCAAGGTGAACAGGAACCAATTGATAATCCGGTCTTATATTCCCGAAGAACAGCCTAGATAAATCAATCGCCTCACAACAATCTTAATCGTATGGTAGCGAAACAAGATGTTACGGGATCACAAACAATGAGACGAAGATGTTTGTGATTACTTTTTATATCTTTCCTATCAGAGATATCAATCTCAAGCCAATCAATCTGATTGTTCTCGTACGATAGAAGATGCAAGATCAGATCACACAACTACGATAAAATTAGTATCGGTCTGGCTTCACAATCCCAATGAAGTCTTTAGTATCGGTCTGGCTTCCAATGGGTGTCTTAAACGCAGTACGGTAACCCCATAAGGCATCAGTAAGCCTCGACGACCAGTCTTTCCTATTTGGATTAACTGTTTTCTCTAGAATACGTTTAATTTCCCTATTGGAGACCTCTACCTGACCACTAGTCTGTGGGTGATATGGGGTAGCTACTTTGTGGGTAATACAATATTGTTTCATTAAAAGTGAAAACGGTCTATTAAAAAGTGTGAACCTCCATCATTAATTATAGCTCGCGGCGTACCAAAACGTGTAAGTATATTCTCTTTCAAAAACTGGACTACGACCCTGTGGTCATTCGTTTTACACGGAACCGTCTCAACCCACTTAGACACATAGTCTACAACGACAAGTATGTAAAGATAACCAAACGAAATAGGAAATGGACCCATAAAATCAATGCCCCACACATCAAAGACCTCAATCACTAAAATAGGGTTCAAAGGCATCATATTTCTACGGGAAATGGTTCCTAACTTCTGGCAACGCTCACAAGAAACACAATGACTATGGGAATCTTTAAACAACGAAGGCCAGTAAAATCCAAACTGCAAATATTAGCAGCAGTCTTCTTAGCACTAAAATAACCCCCACATGCATGTTCATGACAAAAGGAGATAATACTAGACTGGTCACTCTCAGATACACATCTCCTAATAATCTGGTCCGGACAATACTTAAACAGATAAGGATCGTCCCAAAATAAATGCTTAACCTCGGCTAAAAACCTAGAACGATCTTGCTTACCCCAATGTTGAGGGGTTCGACCAGTAACAAGATAATTCACTATATTTGCATACCAAGGTGATTGGGAAACAGAAAACAATTGTTCATCAGGAAAGCTATCCCTTATAGGAAGGGAATCATTAAGGGAACTAACAACTAGCCTAGACAAGTGATCTGCTACTACATTTTCTGCACCCTTTTTGTCTCTAATGTCTGGGGAAAATTCCTGTAACCATAGGATCCATCTAATCAATCTAGGTTTGGTATCTTTCTTAGATAAAAGGTATTTCAAAGCAGCATGATCTGTATAGATTATGATCTTAGAACCTAATAGGTAAGACCTAAACTTAACCAAGGCAAACACGATGGCTAAAAGTTCCTTCTCGGTAGTTGTGTAGTTCATTTTGGCATCATTCATAGTTTTGCTAGCATAAAAAATCACATGAAGTAATTTGTTTTCTCATTGTCCTAAAACGACGCCTATAGCATAATCTGAAGAATCACACATAATCTCAAAGGGTAGGTTCCAGTTAGGTGCCTGGACTATCGGGGCAGTAGTGAGTAAAGTTTTAAGCTTCTCAAAAGCCTCTAAACAAGCATCATCAAAGACAAACTTAACATATTTTTCAAGCAAATTGCAAAGAGGTCTAGAAATCAAGCTAAAATCCTTAATGAATCGACGGTAAAAACCTGCATGCTCTAGGAATGACCTAATATCTTTTACGGTTTTTGGGACCTGTAAAGTCTTTATAATGGCATTCCTAGGGCATGCAGGTTTTAAACTTTGGCTTTGTCTACCTCTATACCCTTTGAAGAGACGATGTGCCCTAATACAATTCCTGATTTAACCATGAAATGGCATTTTTGCCAATTAAGCACTAAATTTTTTTCCTTACACCTAGTCAACACTAATGTCAAATGATGCAAAAACTCATCGAAAGATGAACCAAACACTGAAAAATCATCCATAAAGACCTCTAAGAACCGTTCTACCATATCAGAAAATATGCTCATCATACAACGCTGAAAAGTTGCAGGGGCATTACATAGCCCGAAAGGCATGCGTCTATACGCAAAGGTACCAAAAGGACGGGTAAAGGTGGTTTTCTCTTGGTCTTCTGGGGCAATAACGATCTGATTATAATCGGAGTAGCCATCTAAGAAGCAATAGTGACTATGTCCAGCATTTGGTCGATAAAAGGAAGGGGAAAGTGATCCTTCCTTGTGACCTTGTTCAATTTTCTATAGTCAATACACACACGCCATCCCGTGGTCACTCGGGTTGGGATTAATTCATTATTATCATTCTGGACTACAGTGATACCTGATTTCTTGGGGACAACCTGAACAGGGATGACCCACTTACTGTCTGAAATTGGGTAAATAATACCCGCATCTAACGACTTAAGCACCTCTTTTCGAACTACCTCTTTCATGTTAGAGTTCAGTCAACGTTGCATCTCCCTAGAAGGTAGGACTTATACCCTTAATGTCTGCTATAGTCCACCCTAAAGCTTCCTTATTGTCTTGAAGTACTTTTACTAGCCTACTTTCCTGATCACTATCCAAATCGGAAGCTACAATCACAGGTAAAGTCTCAGATGGGCCTAAAAACACATACTTTAGAGTATCGGGTAGTGGTTTAAGGTCCAACTTTGGGGGCTCTTCTAAAGAAGGAATTAGGGTAGTCTCAGAAACTGGTAACGGTTCGAACCTAGCTTTCCATCTATCAGTGGCTAACACATGGGTAGAATCTAATAGAGCATTCACTTGTTCAATAGTGCTATCGTCATCAAAATCTAAACCAAAATGGGATATACAACTTTCTAATGGGTCTTCAAATAAAATGTTTGGTAATGACTTATGAACTAAGGCTTCTATCATGGTCACCTCTTCAACACATGTGTCATCTAGCTCATAAGGTAGCTTACTGACATTAAAAATGTTCATCTCTATAGTCATATTACCAAAAGATAAATTCATCACACCATTTCGACAGTTAATGATCGCATTCGACGTAGCTAAAAACGGGCGACCTAAAATCACAGGTATCTGGTTCTCTGGGTCAGGGACAAGTTGAGTATCTAGGACCACGAAATCCACTGGATAGATAAACTTGTCGACCTCAATAAGGACATCCTCAATAACACCTCGAGGAATTTTAACAGACCTATCAGCTAACTTCAGTGTTATCTAAGTAGGTTTCATTTCACCAAGTCCTAGCTGTAAGTACACATAGTACGGAAGTAGGTTCACACTGGCTCCTAAGTCAAGTAAAGATTTTTCTACCCGGCGTTTACCTATTGTACAAGCAATGGTAGGGGAACCTGGGTCTTTGTACTTTGGAGTTGTAGTGTTTTGAATAATTGAACTTACGTGACTAGCTAAAAAGGCTTTCTTATGGACACTAAGTTTTCGCTTTCGCATACATATATCCTTAAGGAACTTGGCATAAGCAGGAATTTGCCTAATTGCATCTAATAAAAGAAGGTTTATGGTAACTTGCTTAAAAACCTCCAATATGTCATTAAAGTTCGATTCCTTCTTTGTTGGTACTAATAGCTGAGGAAATGGGGCTCTAGGCACAGAATCAGACCTCTTAGGAACTGAGTTGGCATCATCAGAAATTTTATCAGTTTCCTTAGCTAGTGGTCCTGAGGGATGAACTACAATATGTTCACTATCGGGCATGGTTACCCGATTGTCTACTATTCTACCACTCCTAAGGGTTCTAATAGCATTCAATTGATTCGATGGTTTTGTACCTACTTCATGAACTCCTCTAGGATTGGGATTAATCTGACTAGGGAACCTACCATTATCTCTCTCACTTAAGGTCTTAGCTATTTGGCCGACTTGAAGTACTAACTTAGCAAGGCTCTGAGCATTAGTTTGAAAATTCTGCTTGGTTTCCTGTTGAAAACTAACATGGCTCTGTGCTAACATTTCCTGAGTTTTTGCTAACATCTTAATAAATTCCTCTAAGCTAGTCGTTTTATTTTCTGGCCTGATGTATTCCTAGTGTAGCCAAAACCTGAGGGAGCATTAGAATTATTAGACTGACCCTGACTCTGGCCCTTAGACCATAAAAATTTCATATGGTTCCTCCAACCAGGATTATAGGTTTCTGAATATGGGTCAAACTTCTTACGATTATCAAACCTAGTGTTATTATATAGAGCATTGGCTTGCTCTTCATTATTCTGGCCTTCCCGAAAAGGCTCCAATCTACCACTAGTGTTACCCACTTCTAAAGCTTCTAACCTTTTCGCTATAGCAGCAATTTTGGCATCTGATTCATAGCGTCCTTCTACCCTATTAACGTTTCCTTTGTGAAGAATTGTTTTCTGGGGTCCCTTACTACTTTCCCATTGTTGGGTCTTTTCGGTGACTTCATGCAAATATGTCATCGTGTCATCAACTGTTTGGTTCTCAAATCCACCAGTACACATAGATTCTACTGTGGTTGTGGTGGGATAATCTAAACCCTCATAAAGGATCTGAACTAACCTAACCTTCTCTAAACCATGATGAGGACATTGGGCTAATAAATCATTGACCCTTTCCAAATAACTATACAAAGTTTCTCCCTCCTGTTGAGAAAACGTACAGATTTGCGTCCTAATATACGATGTTTTGTTCCTAGGGAAAAACTTGTTCAAAAAGGAAGATGTAAGTTGTTCATACGTTTCGATTGACCCGGAAGCCAAACTATATAGCCACGATTTAGCTTTATCTTTCAGGGAAAACGGGAATAACCTAAGTTTCAAAGCATCATCATCTAGGTTTCTAATCCTGAGGGTATCACAAATTTCCTCAAAGTCCCTAACATGGAAATAGGGGTTTTCATTTTCTTTCCCTAAAAAGATTGGGAGCAGCTGTAAGGTCCCAATTTTAAGTTCATAAGTTGCTTCCGTCTCAGCTAACCTGATACATGAGGGGCGAGTAGTCCTAGTTGGATTCAACAAAGCTTTCAAAGTTGCCATTTCTGGCGCTATCGGAGCAACAGGGATTCTCTCCTCAGTCAAAGGACGTTCAAAAACAGACTCTTCAAAAGTCGGACTCTCTAGATTAAGGTAATCGAGACGCTTCGAACTACTAGGTTTCTCTTTAACAAATCTACCTAGTGCGTCTCTTTTACGTTCAGGCATACAATAGAATTTTCTAAATTGGAAGGGTAAGCAAACACATATCAAGGCCGACTCAACCAAATCAAACCTATTGATTTCTAGCAAACAAAAAGCATGATGGCTCCACTTAGATTGTTTCTAGACCAGCTTATAATCCTTCAAACGGGAATTCGTTTCAATTTAATCAAACCCCTCTGGAATCAATCCGAGTTAAAGTAAGTTGAATAGAGGTGAGGGAAGATCGGTGAAGCTTTGATACCCAAGGCCTCACCGGTATTACAAGGCGGCGCAGTCACGCATTCAACTTACAGAAACTGTCAAGAACTTCGAAGTATGCTTAAAAAAGTAACAAATATTTTTCGAACGACTTTCCTGTTAAGCTCGTTACCCTATCGGTCTCGTTCTAGTCAAAATTTTAGGCTTAGGTTCGCGTAGGTTACGTGTTCCTAAAGCGGGCAAGAAGATAACGATGATGTAATCCGAACCCTTATCTTGTATGGCCAGGGCTTGCCCTTTATTAGAAAAATAAATGTCCGTATTCAGTCCTCAACATATATGCATACGAAGGAGTCCAGTAACTCGCTGACAGGGGATTCGCGAGTGTTTAGAATCTTACCTCCCGTTCCAGACGGGGGATGAATCGGTTGTAGTCGACTCGGGCCACTGACTCCGATGTCAAGTGTGCGAACCCAAGGTGCAGAGACAATATCGTAATTGTCCTCCTTCTCTGCAAACAGTTTATATTTAAAGTACCCTTCCGTGGGGTAATAAAAAAAATAATGTCCCAAAGTCCAAAAAGAAAAGAAAAATTACAAAAATAATAAACCCTAATACAATTATTATTTTTTTTCTAAAAGAAAATAAACAAACCCTAAAATAAAATTATCTAAAATAAAATTGTCTTATTTTCTGTTCTTTTTGCTTTAACCTTTAGCTCCAAGTCTTTATGAAATCACCAAACTCTTTGGCTCACTTTTCTTTATGATCTAGAACCTGTAGACACAAGATAAATACCCAAAAACATAAAAAAGAACAAAAATAATAAATAAATAAAATAAAACTAAAACCCTAAAAACAAGTCCGCGTCGGCGGCGCCAAAAATTGATGTGATTTGTAGATAGTGGTAAAAAGTGATTCGATTCTCGAACTTGTGAAGGATAACTTTAAACTTAAATTCAAAACTAAATAGAAAGCTCACTAATAATTATAACAAACACTGACAAAGTTGGTATCAATATTAAAAGAACACTGAGGCTAAGATTCCACTATTTTCCAAGTTTAAGGTGATTTAATCGAATCTTTGTATTCATGCAATTTTCTCGTTCAATTTGATTCTTACTATTGCAACAAGTATATTTTAAAAATCAATAATTGTAAATACCAAGTATGAAACATCAAAAGTCTTAAACTAAGCATACTCCATCAAAATATATCACAATTACTCAAATAAAAATCATATTCGATATTAGTTCAAGGAAAATAGTCATAATAAAATTGCAATAAATAGATAAAAGAGAATATACCACTTCTTGTTGGAAAAATAACTTCCTCTAGTGCCTCAGCAATGGGGTTTATCTCCTCATATTAACCATGTTCTCAAAATATGTTTTTATAGCTCAAAAGTGTACAAGGAGGTGAAAAAGTGATAACACAGCCGATTCGCAACAGTGTGAAGGTGTTGCAGAATCTCTGTTACAAAGAAGAAACAGTAGCTAAAGACCTAATGCAATTACTGTTGATAAACGATAGATGGGTTCTGCTGTTGAATAACGATAGTGTTCTGCGTCTACGTCAATGTTCTTCGTGTTCTTCCTCTTCAGTAGCAGCAGCAGAATAAGGTATTTTTCCTGCAACTCGATCTCTGGAGCTCTGTGGTGTTCTAAACTTCTATGAAAGGCTTCGTACTTCTTTTTGTGACTCGTCCCAGCACTTTATACTTCACAGGACGATTAAATCCCGAGAAATCTTCCACTTCCCTCCACCAAAAGTCTCGGACTTTTGTTTCTCTTTTCTACACGTCTCTGGAACCCATCTGTTTACGCATCTCAGTTGTTTATACTCTCCCAAACTCTCTCTAAGATATAGTCGAATCTCTGGGAAGATATTCTTTCCATTTACCAATCAATCCCACGAGCAAACTTGGCTAAAACTCCTCCAAACCAATGTAACAGAGACCCGAGAAACTCATGTCCCTGTTTTGAGTCATCTCGATGATTCAACCAAATTCGATCAAAAAAAAATCCATTACCAACCCTGTTTGGTTAACTTGAGTTCATCCCAACACAAATCCGAGATTGAATCTCGCGTAAACCCCTTCAAAATATGAACCCTAATTTTGTTCTCAACTGCCAAATATTTCCCGCCAATTTTCTGTTCAAATAGGGAAGAACGGAGATGCCCCCTAACCAGAGTAGGGGTTCCTTTAGCAGCCGCCTTAAGGGGTGTCCTGGGGGTGCCCCTTATCCAAACCGGAGGTACGAATAGCAAGTGTCCTCCGGGTGCTTTCCGACAACTTTTCGAGCCAATTTTTTTTCAAAAATGTTTATTGGCCAAAAATACCTACAAATAAATAAAACACCATAATAAGTACAAAAATGAGCACTAACAATATATAGAATCGAAACAAATCGGACACAAAAATGTGTTTATCACTAGTCCAGATTAAACACACACTGTATTAAGCCGCTACAGAAAATAGCCTACTCCAATCTAACTTCGGACTGGACTGTAGTTGAACCCCAATCAGTCTCCCACTTATCCAAGGTACAATTGCACTCCCTACGCCTATGATCCCAGCAGGATACTGCACACTTGATTCCCTTAGCTGATCTCACCAACAACTAAGCGTTGCTACGACCCAAAACGCAGGCTTTGACAATAAACAAATCTCTCTCACACAGACAAGTCTATCAAAGGATAAATCTGTCTCCCACAGATAAACCCTAAAGGTTTTGTTCCGCCTTTTGATAATAATCAAGGTGAACAGGAACCAATTGATAATCCGGTCTTATATTCCCGAAGAACAGCCTAGATAAATCAATCGCCTCACAACAATCTTAATCGTATGGTAGCGAAACAAGATGTTACGGGATCACAAACAATGAGACGAAGATGTTTGTGATTACTTTTTATATCTTTCCTATCAGAGATATCAATCTCAAGCCAATCAATCTGATTGTTCTCGTACGATAGAAGATGCAAGATCAGATCACACAACTACGATAAAATTAGTATCGGTCTGGCTTCACAATCCCAATGAAGTCTTTAAGTCGTTAATCTGGTTTTAGAAGAAGAAAACCAAAGGTTAAAGGAGAACCGACTCTAGCATGCAAACTAGTATCACATGTAAGGTGTGGGGATTAGTTTTGCAGAGTTGTTAGATTTCCCCTTCAAATTAGGGTTTTGCCTTGGTCACAAAGCAAACAATATCCACTGTTAGATGAAAACCTAATTTAGATTCAAGCTAATATTTCTCAACCGTTAGATCGAAAACTTAGCTTGTTATACACAAATGAAATGCACGCTTCTAGGTTTGTCAATCGTACCCAAATGTGTACATTGTTGGTTCAACAATAGTTAACCAAAAGGTTAGCCATATGATCATTTCATACCAACCATATTCTTCTTCACCATAAATAGTTCAAATGACTCAAATGAATTAGTTAGAGAGTTGTTCAATTTCAAGGAAATCTTATGTACTACACAAGACACAATTGAAGCAAAGATGATTTGATTCACTCGAATCGGTTCATGAACTTTATAACCACGGTTTGAAAATTACATTCCTTAGTCTTTATAAGTTTAAGTTCAGAAAGCATCTTCAGATATATAACCTTCTTAAGTTCGCACACTAGGTTCGCGGACTTAAGCAACCGGGCAGAGTTTACAAACTCCAGCAGAAAATCTCGGCAAAGACTTTCCGGACTGGTTTCGCGGACTGGGTTCTGGACTGGTTTCGCGGACTGGGTTCGCGGACTGGTACTCACGCAACTAGTTTTTCAACTCCAGCAGAATTTCTCGGGATGAGAAGTTCGGCAGTTCGCGGACTTGGCAACGATCCATTCTTCCGGTTTCTCTTGATCAACAAAGTTCGCAAACTTTGGTTCAAGGCATAGGAATTATGCACATATGTGTTTCCACAACAATACTTATGTCCATCATTGGTTATGTAATCTAAACTCTCATTTCAATCATTGAAACATTCTTAGAGGACGTTATATAGTTGTTACACCATTTCTCGTCAAAGCAATATTCAAAGTGATTGAAACATATCATGACTTTCGTCACTAGGTAAAGATAAACATGGTCGAAACGAAATGCTTACCAACACATATTTTGAGATATAGATAGGCGAGGTATACTCGGCTCGAAATACCAAATGTGTATAATCTAAGTCTATATATATAGCATAAGAATTTTTGTCTCAAAAAGTAGGATATAGAGTAGATAGACTTTTGAGTGATAGATAAGTTCAAGTCTTCACATACCTTTTTGTCGAGAAGTTCCACCGGTTCCTTGAGTAGTTCTTCTTCTTGTATGATGAATCGCCATGAAGTCCTTGAGCTCAACTACACTTTCTATCCTAGTCCGAGACTTAGCTATAATAGACTAGAAGCCAAGACTTATAGTTTTGATCACTAATATTGACAAACATGCTTGAGATATAAATGCATGCGAGTTCTACCGAGAAATGCTCTAACACATGATATCACATGTTTCTGACTCGGCTTCATGAATGTATATGACGACTCATATTTTATGATCCATGAACCGTTTCATGATCTCTGACTGAGCGAATATTCCCCTCAAAGCTATGATGAACATGTTTCTCGAAAGGTCTCCCAACTGAGCGTTCGATGCCTCACACATTTCATCATCAAGCTCTACATAGAATCAAAGTGATTGGGCGGCTCCTAGACATAATGTTTGTTAGAGAGATTAACGGCTTCAGGACGTCACGTTTCTCGTTGTTCCCTGACTACGCAGAGAGACCGTGTATAAAGTCTCTTAATGATTGGGCGGTTCCTAGACATTATATTTGTTAGAGAGATTAACGCCTTCAGAACGTCACGGCGCTCGTTGTTCCCTAACTATACACCCCCTCGGAACGAGTATGATGCTTCAATTATATCATATCACGATTCTTCAAATAGATTAATTTTAGCGTGTCATTAATCAACTGAATTCCTAGAAAATACTCTAGTATATCTCATTACTCCATTCCATAGCTGATCCTAAGCTGGATTCCATGGATTAGTAATAGATAACCATTTTATCTCATTACTCTATTCCCTGAATCCCCAGCTGGATTCCATGGATTAGTAATAGATACTCAACTTATTTTATTACTTCGTTTCATGAATTATTCTCAGCTGAATTTCATGAATTAGTAATAAATACTCAAGTAATTTTTATTACTCCGTTTCGTGAATCATTCTCAACCGAATTTCATGAATTAGTAATACATATTCAACAATCGGGCGTTTGTCCACCACCGATTAAGTCCCGAGAAAATGGTGCAAGTGTACTTGACAATAATGCACGAACGAGCACTCGAACGCACGAACGAGGAACTTATGAAGGAAAAACAATATTAAATAAAATAAACAAGAGGCATGGGACCGGGCCCACCGGCCGGCCGGTTATGCCGCCGTGGCGGGTCCCTCTCTTCCATTATTTTATTGTATTTTAATTTATTTCCCTCATCTCATGGAGACTCCTTCATTTGAGCAAACTCCCTCATTTGAGCGAAACTCTTAGTTTCTCCATACTTTCATCGAACAAAAATAGGGAAAGGTATCACGGGACCGGGCACCTAACCGGACGGCCATGCCCTAGCCATGGCTTGTCCCACACCTTATAATCCCTTATTTTCTCATATTATTATTTACTTCATCTCATGGAACTCCATCGTTTGAGCGAAAACCCTATTTTTTCAATATTTTCTCAAATATTACTCAAACCTTGGAAAAGCCAAAAAGCCAAATGGTCACTTGACCGACTAGGCTACTCACGTAAATATTAAAATGTTATTATTTCAATATTCTCAAAATATTGGTCGCACGAGCAAAGTTATACTCGCTCATTCGAGCAAAATCGAGATTTTCAGTCAAGATCAAACTCTTCTGAAAATCCAAAATATTTCTCAAACGCGCACCAGAAAATACCAAAACTCTCAGGACTGAGACAGGATATCATGGTGACATGGGCATGCTACCTTGGCCGACCAAGACCGGCCCTAAGGCTTGCAAGGATCCGGTCCCACACATCTTCATAATTTTGACCTAATTTGCTCTCAATTGTTTATATTGGGTCCAATCTCTCTCCAACCAACTTGGGACTCGCTCAACTGACCGCCAACCGGTCCCATTACCACCCAAAAGGCCGGTCCCATGATTCTTTGGTTGGTCCCTCATCTCTCCATAACTAGGTTTTACTACTTAGCGCTCACACGAGCACTATTTTAATAAATGATTGAACCAACATTTGATCATTCTTTCACCAACTGGTCAACAAAGGACTTTGGTGCATGCTCACTCGAGAACTTGGGCGCTACATGGTCGACCATCATCCCATGTAGCCGGTCTCTCCTTCATTCAGTGACTTATTTTTCAGTAAATCAAAATTAGGGTTTCGAACAAATGCTCTGCAAATCATAATTATGAGCGAGTTCAAATACTAATAACTTTATGTTGATCCAGTAATCAACATCCAGATTAATTATATAATATTCGTTCCAGCTACCAATATTTTAGTTAATATTTTATTCGGTCATGCTACCAATAATTCATCGAATGAGCAAAACTTGCTCAGATGCTCGAATATTGATTCAACTATCAATATTCAGTAATTCATCGAATGAGCAATATTTTCTCAGATGCTCGAATATTGATTCAACTATCAATCTTAAGTAGTTCATCGAATGAGCAATACTTGCTCAGATGCTCGAATATTGATTCAACAATCAATATTCAGTAATTTATCGAATGAGCAATACTTGCTCAGTTGTTCGAATATTGATCCAACTATCAATATTCAACAGTTCATCATACGAGCAATATTTGCTCAGAATATCAATATTCATTATATTGACTCAACTATCAGCATCATTCATTCGAGAATTGTACGTCCTAGCAGACATGTTCAATTCATGAATCCTAGAGCATTCAACAATCATGCTTGAATGAACAATACTTAGACTCGTCGTCTAATCAAGTTAACAACTGAATAATCAAATACACGCCTTCTTTATAGACTTCACGTTCGTGAGACATCAATTACGTCACATGGGGGATATTAATTAGGTCTTTGGTCTGGTGGCCTACAACACGTGTGTTCATCCACGATGAGAAATGTGAGTAAGTCGTGTAAGCAGTTGAGGGAGTTATCAAAGTAGTGGGTGGAAAATTAACCAAGTCTCAGCAAGACCTGGAACTGGTTAAACCACGATTTCCCATTTTACCACTCTTTCACTCAAGCAACTGTCACACTTACTGGAGATCCATGTGTCAATTATTCTTGCAATATAAATAAGTCTCTGAATCCATGATTGAAGGGCAAGACAACATTCTTGAATAATTCTGATATGAGCAATCACTCTCGAGAATTCAATCAATCAACTATAACTTATTCGAACTCAACAGTTCATAGAAAACTAGCAGAAACCTTAAACACATTCACAATCCTTGATCATCATTGATCTTGCACACTTCTCAGCTTCCCTCCTACAGATCAACCCTCTTCCCTCTTTGTGACGAGTTGACTCTGAAACGGCCATTGTCTTTGTTTAGGCCGGAGTCCTACAGATTGATCTCTCGAACTCAAAGCACTCCCGCACAGTGCATCTGTTTGAGGATAGGCAGTTTGTTCGGTTGAGGAGCCTCCGTCCACACGGTCATCTCTCCATTCCCTAAAAAACCAGCAAATCGTTTTTCCTCATCTACACCGTTAAACTCGAATAAATTAACTACAAGAAGACCTTATTGATTAATTTATTTGGAAACGCTCAACATAAGAAAACTTACGGAGCCATACAGTACTTTCACATAAAAGTGGATCAGGGAAAGATCAATGTTGCGGAATTTACAAAAGTTCATTCTATATTTTATCAATATTTGCATAAAGACATAATAGACTTAACTTTTGAGCATATGAGATAATCATGGTTCACAGACGTAAACAAAACATATCCCATAAAATATTTTTGCAATATATAAAACCAATAAAGATTTATACTGCAAAATCATCTTCCAAATAACTTAGAATTTAAATAAATAAATCTAAAAACATTACAAGATGAAAAATCGTTGAAATAGCTATGTGTAATCACAATATTTGTTATTCCAAACCCTAGTTATCCTTCTTAAAACATAAGAATAAATTCTCATAAGAAGTTTCCTAGACATTAAGATTCTTGAAAAATTCTTTATCGTCCCCGAACTTCTTCTCTTCAACAGATATTGGAACATAAGGTTCATGAAGAAAGGAGTCAATTCCAACAAACTTTCTTGACTGATGCCGAACTAGGTCCTTCTGAGTTTCAAGAGATCTTAAAACTATAGCCTTTATTTGTTGCATCTCCATCCTTGTTTCTTTCAATTCTTCAAGAACGCCAGAAAGCTTCTAAAGATTTGAGGTGTTATCCCTTGGTTTCTTCATATTTTCCTTTTTCTCTTCAAATTATGTTGTAGAGGAATGGGAGTTACGTTTTTCCTTCATGATTGATGGATTAACAATCACGTTAACATATTTTCCATCAGAAGATGTAATGCTTGGAGCCTCCGTTCAAGTATGGGATTGTGAAAGAATTACACAAAACTAGCTCCACAAGCAATCTTTTGATAAAAAGAGTTTTCAGGGAAGGAAAAATGAATGTAGGGTTACGGAACCTATATACAGAGTAAGTAGGATTCACGTACGAACAACATACAACCCTAAAAAGGGTAGAATTATCGATTTTAACCCCCTTTAATAATCAAACAGGGAAAAACCTTTTCAATACCGTTTGAGGATATGAAAAGAGCAACAGAATGAAAACAACACAACAAAAAAAAATTGCTCCTAAAACCCGATTGATTACAACTCTTGTCTCTTTGAATTCGGGCACATGAGACAAGATGCACCTTCAACACAATTAGGCTGTGTCGGGGTGAACAATAATATGTCCACCATGTGATATCTGTACGAAGTTCTCAGCACCCTTTTTCATAGAACGTTTAGACCTAGTTCTTTTCTGTAGAGACCTAACTCGTTCTTTAGAAATTAACTTCTTAGAAGAAGAGTTAAATTTACATACCTCAGAAGGGTTCGACTTCAGAACAAGTTTGAGATTGTTTGCTAATCGATTTGCTCTACGTTGTAGTTTGTTGACATATCTTACTTTATGTTTGTACTTGAAACGATTAGAAAGTTCATGACCCTTAATAGTACAATAAGAATATGTCAATGTGGAGGATGGTTCAGGCACCATAGCTGAACATGCTGTTAAACAAATTGAAGTACCTGAAACATGTTAGATAGAATTTTCAGTAGATATATAAAAGTCCATTTTATTCTCCAAAGTGGTCGAAGAAGTTTCTCCAGGCAGAATATCAAGATTGGTGTATGTATTGCTAAAATTATCAAAATTAATATTTTCGCCAAGGAGTGCTACACTTGATTTTTCATCTTCTTTTGAATCATAGTGATCAAACTTTTCATCAAGAGTTGCAGCAAGACCTTTGTACCCAGTGTATTTTCAACGATTTGGACACTCATTAGCAAAACGACCAAAACCTTTACACTTGAAGCATTGTGGCATATTCTCATCATCAGTGTCGACAATGTCCCTGTTTTTAGGAGGAAAACGATCATGAGGTTTAACTGATGATCTAGCTTTATCTCTGGTGAACCGTTTACTTCTCTTCAAAAGAAGATCTCTAAACTGTCTTATGATCAGTGAGACTGAGTTATCAAGATCTTCATCTGATGAATCAGTCTCAATAGGATCATCCACCGATTTGCCAAAACTTTTACTTTTATCAAGTAATTTAGTACTATTTTGTGCTTTGAAAGAAATATCCTTTCCAGATTTGGATATATGCTCATGATTGGGCTATCGCAGGCTCAACTAATTAATAAAGATATTTCCCACTAATTAACTAGTAATATAGCGGTAGTAATAGATCGTTCCCAAAGAGAGCTGTGTAATTGATATGTTATTTGAATAAGCAAAATAAAGTAAAAGACAAAGGGGGATTGGTTGTAAGATAAATATAAATTCAATAGTAAAGAAAACAGATGATCAAGGAATCCTTTGTCGTTACCAAGCGATAGATGGATTAGAAATACTTATCTATCGTTCGTAAGAACCATTCATCACCAACCGTAGAATAACAGCTAGATCAGTGTTATCCCCAAAACTCCTTCTATCACTGGATGCGGAAGTTCTCGACTACCAGGTTCTATCCGAAGAACCCCCAAGTAGTAGATCACTCGAGGTGTAATCCAATCGAACGCCTTAAGTTTTTTGAATTTAGGTTGATCCTAGTAGTTAGACTCTTAGATCAAGGTTTACTTGCTGGTGTTGTCTTCACTCGCAATAGCTCCACAGAATCCCTCTGCAAGGTCTCGCGATTTCTACTTGTGTAGAGAGTTAATCGATTATTACTTATCTCATAACTTCTATTAGCGATAAAACAATCAATAGACTAATCTAGTCTGCATCCCAAATCAATCTAAGAATCACTCACAAACCCTAGATACGGTAAAGACAAACGATTTAAGATTCTCAATAGATTTATATTAATAATAAAGCTTCACGCTTAGAACATTGATTAATAAACAAAAGATTTATCTAATCATAGTACAAAGAAGATGAAAAATATGGATAATTGTGGTTTCCCCCTAAAGAGGTAAACCCTAGGTTTTTGATGTAGAATAAACCCTAGCTTATGATATAAGATGATGATATTTTGATGAAAGGCCTAATACCTATTTATATAGGTTTACATTTCTTGGCCTTCAAGTATCCTAGTCGGTTCCGGAAACCGACCTAAAAATTAGTAAAGAAATACCCCAAAAATAGTTCGGGAGTTTCGGGCTTCAATAGTTTGCAAACCAGTTTGCATACTGAAATTTTGTAGCAAAATCTAGGGAAATTCGTTTGCATACCAGTTTGCAAACTGAAATTTCAGTTACTCCCGTTTGCATACCAGTTTGCAAACTGGCTTGTCTTCGGTATTCGATAAAAGTCGTTTTGGCCGCAACTTCTTCGTCCGAAATCAAAATGACTTCATTATTTTTGAATTATTTTTGTAATTGAGTTCTGTTCAATATGGTAATAAGAAATCCTGAATTTGAATGAGTTAAGCTTGGTCTTTGGCCTATCTCTTGATTTTGAGCATCTTTGCTCATTTTCGTCGCACTTCTTCACTTCTCTTGGAATTTGGCACTTAGATACTTGGAATACTTCTATTCCTATCTATTTTTAACAGTTTGTATCCCCTTTTTGTATGATTCACCTAATAAAGACAAATAAGAGAAAACAAGAATAATAATACGAATACATGCCAAAATAATAGCTAAAACAAGTATGGAATGGACACTAAAATCATATGAATTATGCACTTCTTTTGCTAGTCCTCGAGGAAACTAAAATAAACAAATTCTAAATACAAAAACTCCCATTCGTTGAGAATACAATTACACTTAGCTAATGCAACATGCCTTTAAACCCCTAGGTGTCCCTAATGGACGAGTTATAGTCTCGTGAGGGTTTACAAGAGGTTTACCCACAAAACATACTCCAATTTATTGCCTTGGAAGAACTTCTAAGGACGGACACAAAGTAGTAGCTAATAAGATAATCAGCCTACATATGTTCTTTAGCTGCAAACATCCCACATACATTCCAATCATCACACACCAGCAATTACTTACATGTGACATTCAACCTGATTGCAAAACTCTACTAAGATAGTCATTTTACTTGTTGCTATGCTTCTTAACATTTTTGCCGCAACACTCGCCTACTGAAATCACATGGATATATAAGAGAATGGAAACATAATAGTGAAGTGTGCACATGTTGACTAAGGTGAAAGATGTTACCCACAATACTTGTATGAATGTCGTCAAAGGATTTTTACATATATTTAGAGCAGTAGTTGAGATAAGCACCCATTTAACTCAACAACATGATTATATAGTCGAAGCGCATGTTTCCTTTCAGCAAGTATGTGATAGTTCCCTTGGATCCTGCGCTCCACACTTTTTTAAGTGACAGAGACAGGGAAAATGTTTCACACATACTGCTATCCAAGTGTCGATAACCTCATCAATAGTATTTTTGACTTGCTAAATAATGATGATAGGTTTCACTCATTTCATCGACTACATGATTAATTCCCATGGATCATGTGTTCCATGCTTATTTAGGCGACGGAGATAGGGAGAATCTTCTCTTTGTATTGTTAATAATGTCGGTATATGAAGAGGAGCCTTATAGGTTAGAAAAAGTTTTTGTTGCAAACCGGCCGAGTTACGCTCTGCAAACCGGCGATTAACTCGGTGAAATTTTCTTCTCGTATTTCGAAACTTTTCCATCAAATTCATCATCTCAGGTGAAAATTTAATATCAATTCTTACACTAATTTCTTCAAGTGATTCTTATTTTTAGTAATGATGCTGCATATAGTTTAATATCTGTGACAATGTCAGATAATACAAATCATAAATCTGATCTTGAGATGGCAAAAAATCTCAGATCGGATAATTCTTCAGTCCAATTACTTTTAGCACTTCGGTTTTTATTCATGATGATATCATTAATGCAAGCTTAAGTGAATGGAGATTTAGTTTAATTGGTCGATTGGATCTTGTCAACCTCAAGTTAGCAGTTGCTGAATCAAATTTGAGACAACAGTGGAAATTAAAAGGTACATGTCAATTCATTTCTATTGGTAAGGGATTTTTTATAATTAAGTTGGATAATGGTGATGATATGAAATACATATATGAGGGTTTCTGGGAAATTGAATCTCAAGTTTTACGTCTTATATATTGGGAAAGAGATTTTAAGCCGGAGCTTCAAAAATCCTCTACTACTTTTGTATGGTTTGTTTTTCCAGGGCTAAGTATTGAGTATTGGAAGGAAGCTATATTAATGTCAATGGGAAATACTCTTGGTAGACCGATCAGAATAGATGAAACTACTTTAAAGAAGGAAATCAGTTTTTATGCAAGCATTCTTGTTGAAATTGATTTAACTAAAGTAATTCCAAACAAGGTTTGGGTTGAAACCAAATATGGCAAGTTTGAGCAAGAGGTGAGAGCATTTAAAATTCCTAAATTCTGCAATCATTACAAAGTTATTGGACATTATGTAGCAGAATGTTGATCTGTTAGAAGATAGAAAAAACAAACTGTTGATTCTCAGGTAATTCAGAAGAAAAAAATGGAGATACACTCCAAAGAAAGTTCAGCATCAAAATGAGAGAGGATTTGATATATGCAATACTCCAACAAATAGAAGTACATCACAACCTCATGAGGTGGAAGAAGGAGAAATTGTTAATGGTGTTCAAAATAAAAATCTGGGGGATTAGTGGATCCTCAATTAACTAAATCTGCACATAATGAGGTTGATTTTACTGTTATATTAAACTCTCCCAAGGAACAAACTAGTAAGGAGAAACCTAAAAAAAAATTAACTCAAGAAATGAATAATGGTTTCACTGGTCTATTAGAATCTACCCAGGAATTTCCAAATTTATCAGTGGATAAATTACTTAAAGTAAGTACAAGCATTCTAGTACTAACCTCTGTTGTGGGTGTTATTCCAGTATCACAAGTAGATTTGGAAGAAGTTGATACTGCCCAGGTTTTAACAAATATTCAGAATGAAGTAGAAGCTAATGAAGAATGGAAAGATGTTTCAGGAAAAGCTCTCAAAGCAAGAAGGTTAAACATTCAAGGTGATGGTGGTAAGAATTTTGGTTCTCCTAGTAAGTTTAATACATTAATTGAAGTGGTAGAGAAACATGAGAATTTTTCAAAAGTAGTAGCAAAACCTACTAAAAGAAAGTTGCTGAAAGGGATTCCAAATGTAACTACAAGGAAACAAGCACATAATTCAGTAAAGACAAGTTCAGTGGTGGGGAGTTCTAGTAATTCCCAAATCTCTCAATCTCAATGAGAGTTATGTATTAGAATATCAGAGGTTTGAGGAGAACTCAAGCCAAAGATAAACTAAGAAGTTTAGTAAATAATTTCAGTCCTTCCTTACTTTGGATTGCTGAACCAAAGGTAAGAGTTTCTAGTAGTTTCTTGAGACAAATAAAATTACCAGGTATGAATCAAATTGTGATCCACAATTCCAGTAATACACATAAGGGTAATATTTGGCTTTTTTGGCATTCTTCACCAACTATCCCTTCAGTGATTTCCACTACAAGACATGCAATAACAGTTCAAGTAGGCGATGTACTAGTAACATGTATTCATGCAGCTTGCCTTACCATAGACAAAAGATCATTATGGGAAGAATTATATGAAGTTAGTGAGATGAAATTACCATGGTTGGTGATAGAATATTTTAATGTGGTACTCACATATGAAGAGAAAAAAGGTGGGAGAGCTCCATTAAGAATTTCTATGCAAGAATTCAGAGATAGTCTGGAATCCTGTAATTTAGTACAATCACCTAAGTATGGTATTCAATTTTCTTGGTGCAATAATAGAGTTGGCAAGAAAAGAATATTGTGTGATTTGGATAAAGCTTTTTTCAACACATAATGGTTGGATAAATATGAAGGTTGGAGATATAAAGTGGGTGTTAGAGGAACATCTGAACATGGAGCATTATTAGGTGGAGTAGCTAATGTGGAAAAACCAAAAAAAAACCATTCCTTCTAAGTATCAACGTGTGTGGACAACTCATCCAGATTTTATTAAGGTAATTCAAGAATCATGGAAAGAAGATGTAATGGAAATCCAGCTTTTTGTTTCATCAGCAAGCTAAAAAGACTAAAGAGTATTTTGAAGAAATGAAATTGGGAGGTATTTGGGGACCTTAGAATCAAAGTAAAAACCACAGAAGAAAAGGTCTTAGCTGCTTCTTTGGAGTCAGATGAAGATCCTGAGAATATTGAATTGTTAAATATATTGGTGACGACAAGAGGGGAACATGATTTAGCTGCTCAACAATACAATGATTTAATAAGAGCAGAATCAAAAATTCAATGGGTTAAGGAAGGTGGTGATAACACTGCATTTTTTCACTCAACTATGAGAATTATGAAAGCTCATAATAACATCTTAGAACTAGAAGACACAAATGGCAGTCTAATAACTGATCATGAAGAAATCTCTAATATATTAGTGACACATTACAAGAAGAAGTTTTAAAGAAAGAATGTGACATATGTTACAGCACTGCTCGGTCGAACTCGCATGCGTTGCTATCTCAATCATGTTTGTAAATGTTAGTGATCAAAACTATAAGTCTTGATTTATAGTCTACTATAGCTAAGTCTCGGACTAGGATAGAAAGTGTAGTTAAGCTCAAGGACTTCATGGAGATTCATCATACATGAAGAAGAACTACTCAAGGAACCGGTGGAACTTCTGGACAAAAAGGTATGTGAAGACTTGAACTTATCTGTCACTCAAAAGTCTATCTACTCTATCTCCTACTCTTTGAGACAAGAAGTCGTATGCTATATATATAGACTTGGATTATACACATTTGGTATTTCGAGCCGAGTATACCTTGCCTATCTATATCTCGAAATATGTGTTGGTAAGATTTTCACTTCGATCAAGTTTATCTTTACCATGTGACGAAAGTCATGATATGTTTCAATCATCTTGAAAATTACTTTGATGAGAAATGGTGTAACAACTATATAACATCCTCTAAGAATGTTTCAATGATTGGAATGACAATTTAGATTACATAACCAATGGTGGACATAAGAATTTTTGTGTAAACACATTTATGTATAAGTCATATTCCTTGAACCAAAGTTTGCGAACTTTGTTGATCAAGAGAACCGGAAGAATGGCGTGAGCCAAGTCCGCGAACTGCCGAAGTTCTCAAACCCGCGAATTTCTGATGGAGTTGACAAACTACTTGCGTGAAGCTAAGTTCGCGAACTGAGTCTGCGAACCCAGACCGCAAACCGGCGAAGTTCTCATACCCGAGAATTTTTGTTGGAGTTTGTAAACTCTGCATGGTAACTTAAGTCCGCGAACCTAGTCTGCGAACTTGAGAAGGTTATATATCTGAAGATGATTTCTGAACTTAAACTTAAAAAGACTAAGGAATGCAGTTTGCAAACCGTGGCTATAAAAGTTCATTAACCGATTCAAGTGAATCAATTTATCTTTGCTTCAATTGTGTCTTTTGTAGTACAAGAGATTTCCTTGCAATTGAAAAACTCTATAACTAGTTCATTTGGAGTCATTTGAATTAGTTATGGTGAAGAAGAACATGGTTGATTTGAAATGCTCATATGGCTAACCATTTGGTTAACTGTTGTTGAACCAACAAGTGCATATGTTTGGGTATGGTTAACAAACCTAGAAGCGTGCATTGTCAAGTGTGTATAACAAGCTAAGTTTTTGATCTAACGGTTGAGAAATATTAGCTTGAATCTAAATCAGGTTTTCATCTAACGGTGAATATTGAATGCTTTGTTACTAAGCTAACATTGATTGCAAACCCTGATTTGAAAGACTATATAAAGGAGACATCTAGTATTGTACAAAACTAATCCCCACACCTTATGTGTGATACTAGTTTGTATACTAGAGTCGATTCTCCTTTAACCTTTGGTTTTCTTCTTCTAAACCAGGTTAACGACTTGAAGACTTCATTGGGATTGTGAAGCAAAACCGATACGTATTTTATCGTAGTTGTGTGATATGATCTTGCATCTTCTATCATATGAGTACAATCAGATTGATTGCCTTGAGATTGATATCTCCGATAGGCAAGATATAAAAATTAATCACAAACATCTTCGTCTCATTTTTTGTGATTCCGCAACATCTTGTTTCGCTACCATACGATTAAGATTGTTGTGAGGTGATTGATAACTCTAAGTTGTACTTCGGGAAATAAGACCGAATTATCAATTGGTTCCTGTTCACCTTGATTATTATCAAAAGACGGAACAAGACCTTTAGGGTTTATCTGTGGGAGACAGATTGATCCTTTGATAGACTTGTCTGTGGGAGACAGATTTATTTATTGTCAAAGCCTGCGATTTTGGGTCGTAGCAACTCTTAGTTGTGGGTGAGATCAACTAAGGGAATCAAGTACGCAGTATCCTGTTGGGATCAGAGGCGTAGGGAGTACAATTGTACCTTGGATCAGTGGGAGACTGATTGGGGTTCAACTACAGTCCAGTCCGAAGTTAGCTTGGAGTAGGCTAGTATCTGTAGCGGCTTAATAAAATATGTGTTCAATCTGGACTAGGTCCCGGGGTTTTTCTGCTTTTGCGGTTTCCTCATTAACAAAATTTCTGGTGTCTGTGTTATTTCAATTTCCGCATTATATTGTTTTATCTTTATAATTGAAATAATACAAGTTGTGCGTTTAGATTATCAATTAGAATAATCCAACCTTTGCTTGTTGATTCTCATTGACTGATCCTTGGATATTGGTCTTTGGTACCATCCAAGTTATTCCTTGTGTTTGATTAAAGACTCGCTGATTTAAATTAGCTTGAGTAAATCAAAACAAGAGAGAGATATTAACTCCTTGAGATACTTTTACCTAGATTGAGTCTGACTGTCTAGTTGATTCTCTAGAAAATATTTCGGAGTTAGTCCATACAAATTGCTAAGCGAAATATTGGTTGGTGTTTTTAGACCCCCGCTTTTTCAATTGGTATCAGAGCAGAAAAACACGTTAAAGACCTTATAAGTCTGTGTTTGTAGTGATCTGATTATGGACGAGTCTATCTTTAATAACGTACCAGTTCAGAAATTACCAGATGATTCTAAAAGCTTGGATTCACCTGAGAGAACTATCACATCTAAGTCAATATCTTAACATTCTCTTGATGCAAAAACTGTTGATTGGGAAACTCTCCTAGAAGAATAGTTGGATGAACTTTCTGATGAAGGTGATTCAGATATTGGTAGAGATGTTGATGAGGAAGTCTCAAAGTATTTTAAGTTTTTGGATTCGTGGAAGATGAAGAAGATTACAACTTCTCATGTCTCACCTCTTCTGACTCCTCTCTGTCGAGAAAACAAGAAATTGAGAAGATGTTACGTAGGTGTTTATTTTTCGAATCATTATTACGAATCGATCCTCAAGGATTCTGAGGAAAACCTACATATGAAGTCACTTGAATGTGATAATCTTTATCAAAAGTACTTTTTGTTGGAAGATAAACTTGCAGAATCTGAAGCAAGGTTTAACTCTCAACAAATTAGTTTTGATGACAGAGAAAGTGCTTGTCTCGCTCGAGAAAAAATCCTTGAGGCTGATTTAGCTGTTGCTCTTGATAAAATCAAGATGTTGGAAGATGACTTGAAAAAGTTCAATACTAGTTCAAGCAAATTAACCACTATGCTAGGAGTAAAAATCATCGTGATACACGAGGGTTAGGCTATAAGGGAATAGATGCTCCAAATATTAGCAAAGAGGTAAAATTTGTCAAGGCTGGTGATTCTTCTCAACAAAAGGTTTCCACTAATGGCAAAAGTGAAATACCTTCACCGGAAATTAAGGTTCGAAAGACCAAAGAATATCAACCTCCAAATTCAGCATATACGCATCGAGGTAAGAACATTCCTTATGTTTTCCACTATTGCGGAAATAAAGGTCACCTGGAAAGAAGATGTCATTTTCGTATAAGGAATAAGAAACTTCATGACGTTATTGCTTGGGCATCACAAGAAGTTGTGAAACCAAGATCATATGCTAAGGCTAATCTACTTAACATTACAGGTTGTAACTTTCCAATCTTTAGGCAAAGGAATCGTTGCTGTGATGAACCTAGATTTGCCTATAAACGTTATACGAAGCCTTTTTACAATCGTAATGGTTATCAAAAGGATAACTCCGTAAAGACGAAGACAAGATCCGATGCTCCCAATTGGAGAAAGACTAACTTGCAAAAGAATAGTCAATCCAATACTCTTCCGAGAAATCTTGAAGAGAGTAATGGGAAGAAGGTTCCAGTTGTTCCTGAACGCACTCAGAAGTGGGTACCAAATAAAGCTAATGATGCTTTGAGTGTGAAAAGGAATGATCTTCCAGAAAATTCCATGACTATGGAGAAGGCAGTATCCATGATGTTGGAACTTAATAAGTTTTTTGGAAAAATGGAATTGGATGTGAAAGGCTATAAAAGTGATCCCTTTCATGGTAATCCAAAGTTCAATTGTGGTGAACAAGACATTGTTCACCCCAACACAACTTGATTGTGTTGTAACTGCATCCTCACCAAGGAATGCCCTGCTATGTATACGGTGAGGGAAGCACGAAAATTGGGGCGCACAGATTATGTTCGGTAAGGCTGTAGAATTCAATTGGATTCATCTAAAAAGGTATGTCTATAAACTTGAGCAAGATTGGTGCTTTTATTTGTTTAGAGAACTTATAATGATTCACGTACCTTTCTTATCGTTCTTTTCTACCTAACTTGATCTGTGTTTAAGGTTCTTAAACGTTTAGGTTTAAAATAGTAATTCGGGATGTTTGGACTTCATGGTACACCTACCAGGTATGCATAACATCTTTTAAAATCAAAATCCAGGGTTTTAAGTTCGCAGACTTGAAAATTCGTTTGCAAACCCGTATGCATACTTGACGTCGATATTCGGTAAACTTGTTTTGGCCGTAACTTCTTCGTACGAACTCGGAATAACCTCATTCCTTTTGCATTCTCTTACTCTTTGAATTCTCTTAAAAATGAAGGCGATAATTATTGAATTTGGATGAGTTAAGATTGGTATTTGTCATGTCTCTTGTTTTTGAGTGTTTTGCTCCGTTTCGTTGCACTTGTTCCACTTCTCTTGGATTTCGGAACTTGGATTCATGGAGTAGTACTCTTCTAAGATCATTTGTATCTTTTACAAGAATATTGTTGGTGAATCACAAAGAAGGAAGTTCAGGAATGGGCAGTAGTACGCATTACTATGGGGTTCTTGAATGTTCACAATCATTTTATGTGAACTATGGTGCATGGTCGTTAATGACTTTGTATGTTCTTCTTTGAAAATATTTTTATACGCCTTTGGTAGCTACTATTGGTGTAAATCCATGCGAAAAAGATTGATTCTACTCTGAAAGGACAAATCATCTTGTATGTGCATTACGAGTTTGTCTTGATGCCTAGGAAACTTCTTATGAGAATTTATTCTTATTTTTGAGAAGGATTACTAGAGTTTGGAATATCAATGATTGTGACTACACATAGCTATTATTTTCATCTTTTTGTTCTTTTTTAGGTTTATTGGTTTAAATTCTAAAAATATTTGGAGGATGATGTTTTTGCAGTATTAATATTTATGATTTGTTATATTGCAATGGGCTACGGGATTGGTGTTTACGTCCGTGAACTATATTTGTCCCATACTTTGTCAAAAGTAAAGTCGTTCTTGGTCGGTATTCACGTACTGGTAAAAGGATGAATGAACTTTTGACAAATACAAAAGTTAAGCCTATATTGTCAATTATTTGATGGAAGATAGGTTAAAATCTTTTGTTTTCAAGGATTATGTTTATTATTGTCGTTATACAAATAGTGATTGAAGATAGAATGAATCCTTGTGTATTCCGCAGTATTGATCATCCCTGATCTATATTTTATGTATTAATGTGAGGCTCCGTAACATATCTTATGTTGAGCATTATACAACCAAGTTGATTTTCTTAGCTTAGTTGTTGTTCCGTGAGATATATTATGTCGAGCATATTGAACTAAATTAATCATCTTGTTTGGTTATTTATTTATTGCTCCGTAAGTATTCTTATGTCGAGCAAAACAAATGACAATTAAATTGATTACTTTTCTAATTAGTTTGGTTATGTATTCCAACTAGATTAATTATGGGTTCTCTTGTAATTAATCTAGTTGAGTATTTTCGTGACTCCATAAGGTTTTCTTGTGTTGAGTAGTTGAACAGTTAAGCTAATTATTATCCTATGGTTAACTTAGTCGTAGCTCCGTAAGTTATCTTCTGTTGAGCACAATCAATTGAATTGATCACTTTTTGTGTTTAATTTGGTTGTGTATTCCGATTAAATTAATCATGGGTTTACTTGTGATTAATTTGATTGAGTTTTTGGATATAGAAAATCATTCTCATGGTTTTTGGTGTCCAATAAAAATCCTTATTTTCTTTTGAAATTAAGGTCGCTCTTGTTGTTCTTTCGGGAATGACATCAAATGGGGGAGAGTTATTTTGAACTTGTGCTTAATGGTCATATCTTGAGGGGTGTGCGGTGTGGAATTTTAGAGGGGTTATCTTGTATCTCTAAACTCCTTGATGAATGCATTTAACTTCGGCTTTATGATTGCATCTAAATTAGTTGGTATATATTTTTTTTCTTTTAGTCATGAAATGTCTCTTTCGGAAATTTCATTATGATCCCGTTCTTGTACCTTTGCCAATTTTATTGACAAAATGGGGGAGAATGAATATGTAGTTCATACTACAAATACATATGGTTTTCGGATCATTGTGTAAGGGGGAGTGGTTTCCATGTGAGATGGAGTATTGACTAAGGGGGAGTGATACATTGATTGTTGTTGTGATACAATTGAACTTTGACACTGTGTAATAATACTATGACACTATATAACAATGATCAAGAACTATGTTTTCTCATTGTTATAGCTACGAATCTTCAACAGCGGTGATGCTAAACTTACAACCTTTGGGATCATTGGAGTACTTGGAAGTGATGAATATTTCGAGGAATGTTGAAGATTAGACATGTGGAATAGGATCTACTAAAGTTTCTTTATCTTTTTTGTATTCCATATGTATTGATAGTTTTGTCACTAAAATTGACAAAGGGGGAGATTGTTAGAGCACTGCTCAGTCGAAATCGCATGCGTTACTATCTCAAGCATGTTTGTCAATGTTAGTGATCAAAATTATAAGTCTTGATTTCTAGTCTATTATAGCTAAGTCTCGAACTAGGATAGAAAGTGCAGTTGAGCTCAAGGACTTCTGTCACTCAAAAGTCTATCTACTCTATCTCCTACTCTTTCAGACAAGAAGTCGTATGCTATATATATATAGACTTGGATTATACACATCTGGTATTTCGAGACGATTATACCTCACCTATCTATATTTAGAAATATGTGTTGGTAAGCTTTTCGCTTCGATCAAGTTTATCTTTACCATGTGACGAGAGTCATGATATGTTTCAATCATCTTGAAAATTGCTTTGAAGAGAAATGGTGTAACAACTATATAACGTCCTCTAAGAATGTTTCAATGATTGGAATGACAGTTTAGATTACATAACCAATGGTGGACATAAGCATTGTTGTGGAAACACATTTATGTATAAGTCCTATTCCTTGAACCAAAGTTTGCGAACTTTGTTGATCAAGAGAACCGGAAGAATGGCGTGAGCCAAGTCTGCGAACTGCCGAAGTTCTCAAACCCGAGAATTTCTGCTGGAGTTGACAAACTACTTGCGTGAAGCTAAGTCCGCGAACCGGCGAAGTTCTCATACCCGAGAATTTCTGTTGGAGTTTGTAAACTCTGCCCGGTAACTTAAGTACGCGAACCTAGTCTGCGAAATTGAGAAGGTTATATATCTGAAGATGATTTCTGAACTTAAACTTAAAAAGACTAAGGAATGCAGTTTGCAAACTGTGGCTATAAAAGTTCATGAACTGATCAAGTGAATCAAATCATCTTTGCTTCAATTGTGTCTTGTGTAGTACATGAGATTTCCTTACAATTGAACAACTCTCTAACTAGTTCATTTGAAGTCATTTGAACTAGTTATGGTGAAGAAGAACATGGTTGATATGAAATGCTCATATGGCTAACCATTTGGTTGACTGTTGTTGAACCAACAAGTGCATACGTTTGGGTACGGTTAAAAAACCTAGAAGCGTGCATTGTCAAGTGTGTATAACAAGCTAAGTTTTCGATCTAAAAGTTGAGAAATATTAGCTTGAATCTAAATCAGTTTTTCATCTAACGGTGCATATTGAATGCGTTGTTACTAAGCTAACAATTATTGCAAACCCTGATTTGAAAGACTATATAAAAGAGACATCTAGTATTGTGCAAAACTAATCCCCACACATTACGTGTGATACTAGTTTGCATACTAGAGTCGATTATCTTTTAACCTTTGGTTTTCTTCTTCTAAAACCAGGTTAACGACTTAAATACTTCATGGGATTGTGAATCCAGACCGATACTAATTTTATCGTAGTTGTGTGATCTGATCTTGCATCTTCTATCGTACGAGTACAATCAGATTGATTGGATTGAGATTGATATCTCCGATAGGAAAGATATAAAAAGTATTCACAAACATCTTCGTCTCACTGTTTGTGATTCTGCAACATCTTGTTTCGCTACCATACGATTAAGATTGTTGTGAGGTGATTGATAACTCTAGGATGTTCTTCGGGAAAATAAGACCGGATTATCAATTGGTTCCTGTTCACCTTGATTATTATCAAAAGACGAAACAAAACCTTTAGGGTTTATCTGTGGGAGACAGCTTGATCCTTTGATAGACTTGTCTGTGGGAGACAGATTTGTTTATTAAAGTCTTCGACTTTGGGTCGTAGCAACTCTTAGTTGTGGGTGAGATCAGCTAAGGGAATCAAGTGCGTAGTATCCTGCTGGGATCAAAGAAGTAAGGAGCGCAAATGTACCTTGAATCAGTGTGAAATTGATTGGGTTTCCACTACAGTCCAGACCGAATTTAGTTTGTAGTAGGCTAGTGTCTGTAGTGGCTTAATACAGTGTGTGTTCAATCTGGACTAAGTCCCGGGGTTTTTCTGCATTTGCGGTTTCCTCGTTAACAAAATTTCTGGTGTATGTGTTATTTCAATTTCCTCATTATATTGTTTTATATTTATAATTGAAATAATACAGGTTGTGCGTTTAGATCATCAATTAGAATAATCCAACCTTTGGTTGTTGATTGACATTGATTGATCCTTGGATATTGGTCTTTGGTACCATCCAAGTTATTCCTTGTATTTGATTAAAGACTCGCTGATTTATATTAGCTTGAGTAAATAAAAACAAGAGAGATATATTAACTCCTTGAGATACTTTTACCTAGATTGAGTCTCGCTGTCTAGTTTATTCTCTAGAAAGTATTTCGGAGTTAGTCCATACAGGTTGCTTAGCGAAATATTGGGTGGTGTTGTTAGACCCCCGCTTTTTCAACATATGATGAGGATCTTTTTGAAGCAATTCCTAAAATCTTGACTGAAGAGGATAATAACTCTCTAGATGTTGTTCCTTCTCAAGAGGAAATCAAGAATGCAGTCTTTGGAATGAATGCAAGTAGTGCACCTGGACCAGATGGATTTCCTGGGAGTTTTTATAAATTTTCTTGAGAGGTGATTGGAAAAGAACTGATAGAGGCTACAGAATATTGCTGGTACCACAGATTTATACCAAGAGGTTTTGACTCAATTTTTTTATTTCTACTTCCTAAAACTCAAGGGGCCAAGAAAGCAGAGCATTTTAGACCAATTGGTCTAGCAAATTTGAACTTCAAAATCATTACTAGAATTATTACATATAGAATTGGTAAAGTGATTTGGAAGATGATTTCATAACAGCAAGGTGCATTCATCGAGGGTAGAAACATACATGAGAAGATTGTCCTAGCATCTGAGTTAGTTAATGAACTTAATATTAAAAGAAGGGGTAGAAATGTTGGACTCAAAATAGATATTACACAAGCTTATGGTTCTTTGAGATGGAATTTTTTATTTGAAGTTTTAAGAAGATTTGGTTTCTCTGAGATTAGAATTCAATGGTTAAAGAAGATATTTGAATCATATAAGATATCAGTTCTTGTTAATGGAGGCCCTTGTGTTTTTTTTTTTGATGTAGGGAGAAGACTGAGACATGGAGACCCTATCTCACCAATTATTTTTGTGTTAGCTGAGGAAGTTCTGAGCAGGAATATTACCAAAATTGTGCAGCAAGGAAAAATTCAAACCAATGGTATGCAGAGGTGGTTGTCAACCAACTCATCTAATGTTTGCTGATGACATCTTCATCTTTTGCAATGGTAATAAAAGAACTCTGGAGAATTTGATGGCAATATTAATGAAATACCAAAATAACTCTGGTCAAGAAGTAAATAAAGCCAAAAGTAAATGTTTTGTGGGTGGATTTTCAACAACTAGACAACAAGAGATTGCAAATTTTTTGCAGATGGATCGTTCTTTCTTCCCAGACAAGTATTTGGGTGTTATTCTTAACCCTGGTAAGGTTACAACTCAGCAATTATCGGGGATGGTGGAGATGATGCAAAAGATACTAGCTGGATGGATTGGTAAAATGTTGGCTTTCTCAACAAGATTGACTCTTGTTAAGCATGTTTTATGTAGTATGCCAATATACACTATGGTTGTATATAAATGGACAAAATTAGTTATTCAAGCTTGTGAAAGAATTATCAGGAATTTTTTGTGGTCTGGGGATCCATCAGTGAAAAATCTAATTACAATTAAATGGGATTAAGTGAATGCTCGAGTGGAAGAAAGTGAATTGGGTTTAAGAAGGTTGGAAGTAATGAATAAAGCTTTACTAATGAAACTTCCATGGAAAATAGAAAATGATGATGAGGAATGGACTAGGTTTATGAGAGCTAAGTATAAAGATAAAAAGGGTGAATGGATCAGATAATATAAACAATCTTCAATCTGGCCAGGAATTAAATGGGTTATGTCTGACATGAAAGAAGGCAGCAGATGGATTGTGGGTGATGGTCACAGCATATCAGTATGGAAGGACAAATGGATAAATGAGTATGCATTAATGGATAGGCATGCATAAGATGATTATGTAAAACTAAATGTTGACCTCAAAGCAAAAGATCTGATACATAATGGTGAATGGCACATTTCTGAAGCACTGCTAAAGTATTTTGATGCAAGTGAACTACCAGTGTTGAGGAATGAACAAGATAAGAAAGTATTGACAGAGGATATGCAACCGTGACATGGGGAAAACAGATATGGAATCCTTGTGTACATCCATATACCTCAAGTAACTTATGGAAGATTTTAAGAGGGTCATGTGCAACAGAGGAAACAGTCAGGAAAAAGGTTTCTCAACAGTATCTAAATGCTATCTATGTGGTAATAATCAAGAAACAAAGGATCATATTCTTTGGTCTTGTAGTTTCCGTGAACAGATATGGCATTGGCTGAGTGATATATTTCAATGTACAAGTCCAAAATGTTTTGGTGATGTTACGGAAGTGGCCAAAGGAAAAAGCTCTGCAATCAAAGAAGTTTGGTATAAAAGTGCTTTCAACAATATGGTGGAACTTTGGTTTACAAGGAGCTCTGTAATTTATGAAGCAGTGATTCCAAATATGGAAAAATTTAAACAAAGAATAATCAGAGTTACAGGGGGATGTAGTGCAAGAATGAAGGGAGAGATGTGGGGGACAATGTATGATTTACAGATTCTAATCTTCTTTGGCATCTCTGGAGTTAGAACTAAAATTACAAAGGTGAAACAATGCTTCTTTCTGCTACCAAAACTAAATAAAATATTAATATGCTGTGATGGAGCATCCAAGGGTAATCCATGGCTCGCAGGCTTAGGTTTTGTTGCAAGAAATTGTACAAGTGAATGTATTGGAGCTGCTTCAGGTGGATTGGGAATTGCAACAAACTATCTAGCATAAGTAATGGCACTTATAGTGGCAGGAGAATGGGTTGTGAGCAAACATCTTATGGAGGTATGATTTCAACTAGATTCAAATGCAGTTATAATTGGTTTTTCAACAAACAAGGTACCATGGATTGTAAGAAGCAGATGGGAAATGATAAAGAAGCAGATCTCCACAATCAATTTGAAGCACTCATACAGAGAAACAAATTTCTCTGCAGATAAGATGGCAAAGAAGGGTGTGTTGTTAAACAGAGGTGTAATTTATTACTATAAAGAAAAGAAAATATTTCTTGGAAGAATGGAGAATGAAGAAGATCTATTCTTCAGATTTTCTTAAAAAATGTTTATGTAAAGCTTTATTCTTTCATTACCTTTAGTTGTTTTTGTAATAACTTGCCCTGAAAACATCTTGGCAATTTTTGTATTGTGAAAATTTGACTAATAAAATTAATGATTTAGCAAAAAAGAAGAATATGAGCCTTATATATATTTTAATTTTTGATTTTTGGCTCACTTTTTATGAGTGTAAGACAATTGTCTTATGGGGATTTTATATACTCAACCAATGATTACCTTGCTACAACATCCATAGAAGTATTAGGATCCCACCAAATCACTTAGAGAAACATATAACTGCAAAAATAAAAGGAAAGTGATTCGGTAATGATAAATTGCAAGGACTAATTTTCCAACGACTACCATGCTATTTCTATCATCTGAGTTTCACATTCAACTATGAACGTATATATTTAAGGATTTTAGGACGATAAAGTGAGAAACAAGCTATAGCCGTAAGAACTGTTTCAACCTAAAAAGGTTTAGTGTCATCCTAAATAGCTCATAATTAACTCCAAAAGATGAAGTCTCAAGTATGCAAGAAATCAAAGAGTATGATTTTTCTTTTATGCACACTAAAAGTAGCCTAAGAAAGTTTACTAATATAATATATTATCCAAACATGCTTAAATACTCCCCCATACTTAAACTCAACATTGTCCTCAACGTTCAAAACCGAAAATTCTGATTTCTGACTTAACACCCTGGAAAAAAAAAACAGTGTACAAATAGGTAGGGAACTAGGAAAAATATTCTAAACGAAATTTGTTCGTCTACGTCTTTTCTATGAGGTGTAAAAAGGGCACAGTGTTTTGATAAACAGTCTGAAAGTTAGGGCCTCCGAACAGACAGACATGCAATCTGAAAAAGTTTTGTAAAAAATACCAAAACTCAAATGTCCAGGCCTATCGTTCCAGCTTATCAAACTTTGTATTCAAATTTTATTTTTGGAAAAGAAAGGTGAGTCTGTCCTGTTTAGAAATTGGGGTCAACCACTCAAATCGGACTCCGTGTGAAGTCTCGAGAGCTATTTTGGTGACAAATGCGCAGTCAAAAAAATTTCATTATAGATATAAGACTTTTGTAAAATCTAAGATCGGTATGCAAAATTAAAAAGCGGGGGTCTAACAACCACACCCAATATTTCGGTTAGAAATTTGTATGGACTAACTCCAATATACTTTTAAGAGAATTAACTAGACAGTCAGACTCAATCTTAATAAAAGTATATAAAAGAGTTATATCTCTCATTCTCGATTCAATACTTACTCAAGCAAATAGAAATCTGCGAGTCTAATTGAATACAAAAGAAATCACTTGAACAGTACCAAAGACCAATGTTCAAGTATCAATCAACAACCAAAGGTTGGATTTCCCAATTGATTGATTTAACGCACAACCTGTGATATTTCAATTATATAACAAAATATAATGCGGAAAAGAAATAACACAGACACCAGAAGTTTTGTTAACGAGGAAACCGAAAATGCAGAAAAACCCCGGGACCTAGTCCAAATTGAACACACATTGTATTAAGCCGCTACAGACACTATCCTACTACAACTAACTTCGGTCTGGACTGTAGTTGAACCCCAATCAATCTCACACTGATTCAAGGTACAGTTGCGCTCCTTACGTCTCTGATCCCAGCAGGATACTACGCACTTGATTCCCTTAGCTGATCTCACCCACAACTAAGAGTTGCTACGACCCAAAGTCGAAGACTTTAATAAACAAATATGTATCACACAGAAAATTCTATGGTAATAGATAAATCTGTCTCTCAAAGAAATACCTACGAGTTTTTTTTCCGTCTTTTGATAAATCAAGGTGAACATGAACCAATTGATAAACCAGACTTATATTCCCGAAGAACAGATCAGTATTATCAATCAACTCACAATAAATTTAATGGACTAGCGAAACAAGTTATTGTGGAATCATAAACGACGAGACGAATATGTTTGTGACTTCTTTTATATCTTGCCTATTAGAGAAACCAATCTCACGACTGTACTTAGTACGATAGAAAGAGCAAGATCAGATCACACAACTACAAGAAAAGTAGTATCGGTCTGGCTTCACAATCCCAATGAAGTCTTCAAGTCGTTAACCTACAGGGTCTCGGTAGAAATCTAAAGTTAAAGTAGAATCGACTCTAGCTAATACAACTAGTATCACACAGGAGGTGTGTGGATTAGTTTCCCAGTTGCTAGTGTTCTCCCTTATATAGTCTTTCAAATCAGGGTTTGCATTCAATGTTAGCTTAGTAACAAAGTTTCAATATTCACCGTTAGATGAAAACCTGATTAGATTCAAGCTAATATCTTTCAACCATTAGATCGAAACTTAGCTTGTTATACACAAATGAAATGCACGTTTATCTATGTTTGTGTAAACGTACCCAAACATGTACATCTAGTTGGTTCAACATTAGTTAACCAAATGGTTCGCCATATGAGCACTTTCATATCAACCATATTCTTCTTTACCATAACTAGTTCAAATGAATCAAATGAACTAGTTAGAGAGTTGTTCAATTGCTTAGATATTTATAATAGACACAATTGAAACAAAAACGATTTGATTCACTCGAATCGATTCATGAACTTTATAGCCATGGTTTGCAAACTTGCATTCCTTAGTTTATATAAGTTTAAGTTCACGAAATCGATTTTAGAAATAACCAACTTAAGTACGCGGACTGGTACGCGGACTTAAGTACCCGGAATAAGTTTGTTTTCAAGTCACAAACTCCAGCAGAATTTCTCTGGATGAGAACCTTCGACAGTATGCGGACTTGGTACACAGACTCTAGTTCCGGTTTTGCTGAGCAGTAAAGTACGCATACTTTGGTTCAAGGAATAAGGACTTATACATGTATGAGTTACCACACAATGTTTATATCCAACCATGGTTATATAATATAAACTCTCATTTCAATCATTGAAACATTCTTAGAGGACGTTATATAGTTGTTGTTCACAAACTATTTTTCGTCAAAGCCATTTTCAAGTGATTGAAACTTAACATGACTTTCGTCACTAGTAAAGATGAACTTGGCCAAAGCGAAATCTTACCAATACATATTTCGTGAAATAGATAAGCGAGATAAACTCAGCCCGAAATAGCAAATGTGTATAATCAAAGTCTATATAGCAAAACGACTTTTGTCTCAAGATAGGAGATAGAGTAGATGGACTTTTGAGTGATAGATAAGTTCAAGTCTCCACATACCATTTAGTCAATGAAGTTCCACCATTTCCTTAAGTAGTTCTTCGTCTTTGTATGATGATCTCCATGGAGTATTGAGCTCAACTACACTTTCTATCCTAGTCCGAGACTTGGCTATAAGTAGACTAGAAATCAAGACTTATAGTTTTGATCACTAACATTGACAAACATGCTTGAGATAGCAACGCATGCGAGTTCGACCGAAAATCTGTCTTTGACAATAAACAAATCTGTCTCACACAGACAAGTCTATCAAAGGATCAATCTGTCTCCCACAGAAAAACCCTAAAGTTTTTGTTCTGTCTTTTGATAATAATCAAGGTGAACAGGAACCAATTGATAATCCGGTCTTATATTCCCGAAGAACAGCCTAGATAAATCAATCACCTCACAACAATCTTAATCGTATGGTAGCGAAACAAGATGTTGCGGAATCACAAACAATGAGACAAAGATGTTTGTGAATTCTTTTTATATCTTGCCTATCGGAGATATTAATCTCAAGCCAATCAATCTGATTGTACTCGTACGATAGAAGATGCAGTATCAGATCACACAACTACGATAAAAGTAGTATCGGTCTGGCTTCACAATCCCAATGAAGTCTTTAAGTCTTTAACCTGGTTTTAGAAGAAAAAAACAAAGGTTAAAGGAGAAACGACTCTAGCACGCAAACTAGTATCACATGTGAGGTGTGGGTATCAGTTTTGCAGAGTTTCTAGATATCCCCTTATATAGTCTTTTCAAATCAGGGTTTCGCCTTGGTCAAAAAGCAAACAATATCCACCATTAGATGAAAACCTGATTTAGATTCAAGCTAATATTTCTCAACCGTTAGATCGAAAATTTAGCTTGTTATACAAAAATGAAATGCACGCTTCTAGGTTTGTTAACCGTACCCAAACGTGTACATTGTTGGTTCAAGAATAGTTAACCAAAAGTTTAGCCATATGAGCATTTCATACCAACCATATTCTTCTTCACCATAAATAGTTCAAATGACTCAACTGAACTAGTTAGAGAGTTGTTCAATTGCAAGGAAATATTATGTACGACACAAGACACAATTGAAGCAAAGATGATTTGATTCACTCGAATCGGTTCATGAACTCTATAACCACGGTTTGAAAATTTCATTCCTCAGTCTTTATAAGTTTAAGTTCAGAAATCATCTTCAGATATATAACCTTCTTAAGTTCGCACACTAGGTTCACGGACTTAAGCAACCGGGCAGAGTTTACAAACTCCAGCGAAAATCTCGGCAAAGACTTTCCGCCGGTTCGCTAACTTGGTTCGCGGACTGGTACTCACGCAACTAGTTTGTAAACTCCAGCAGAATTTCTCGGGATGAGAAGTTCGGCAGTTCGCGGACTTGGCAACAAGCCATTCTTCCGGTTTCTCTTGATCAACAAAGTTGGAAAACTTTGGTTCAAGGTATAGGACTTATGCACATATGTGTTTCCACAACAATACTTATGTCCATCATTGGTTATGTAATCTAAACTCTCATTCCAACCATTGAAACATTCTTAGAGGACGTTATATAGTTGTTACACAATTTCTCGTCAAAGCAATTTTCAAAGTGATTGAAACATATCATGACTTCGTCACTAGGTGAAGATAAACATGGTCGAAGCGAAACACTTACCAACACATATTTCGAGATATAGATAGGAGAGGTATACTCGGCTCGAAATACCAACTATGTATATTCTAAGTCTATATATATAGCATACGACTTTTTGTCTCAATAAGTAGGAGATAGAGTAGATAGAATTTTGAGTGACAGATAAGTTCAAGTCTTCACAAACCTTTTTGTCGAGAAGTTCCACCGGTTCCTTGAGTAGTTCTTCTTCTTGTATGATGAATCTCCATGAAGTCCTTGAGCTCAACTACACTTTCTATCCTAGTCCGAGACTTAGCTATAGTATTCTAGAAATCAAGACTTTTAGTTTTGATCACTAACATTGATAAAAATGCTTGAGATAGAAACGCATGCGAGTTCGACCGAGCAATGCTCTAATAATAACAATTTTCCCATCCCTGTGGTGGCTCACTTACATACCCGTCATAAGGTTTATGATATGCATGTAAATATCCATAAGGTTCAGTGGGATATTGATCATGGCCAAAAGATTGGTTTTGATTATACCCATAGGATGGTTGGTAGTTGTCATATGAATGAGATTGCAAACCATATTGATTACCGTTGATGTATGTGTAGTCTTGTGCTTCCTTGGTCAAAGATCTTTAACTTTCCAACAATAGTATTTCTGGAAAGTGTTTCAAGGTTATTATCTTCAACGATGGCATGTTTCTTAGGACGTATCTAGCTAGCAGCGGTCTGAGAATTTTCGTCACAATGTCCTTTTCAGGAACAGTCTTACCCAACGCAAAAGATGCATTAAAAATTTCAGATACTTTATGATTAAACTCATCAAATGAATCTTCATCATCCATATGAAGGTGTGAATACCAATATTCTGCGGAGCACGTGTCACGATCTTAGTGTCCGCATACAAACTTAACTGTGTAGCCTTCGCAATACAGAGAAGCCTGAGTAACAAAGGATACCTTCGCAAATCTACTTTATCCCGTCCCAAGGAAGGATGCCTCGATGGTTGTGATAAGAAGAGTAAAAGCCTAGTCTACAAGGAGGCAGCTGGCGAAGGGACACAGTTAGATGACGCATCTAATGTGACTACTCGTTTTCCCGTAGTCTACGTAATGTATACAGCTCAGAGGATCTGATGCTAAGTAGTATCGATACCTCTGTTGAACTGATAATGCAAGTAATAAAAGATATTCAAGATCACAATAATAACGAAGAACACAAATATAATGTAAAATCTTCTAAGTTATCATGAGACAAAAGAGATTACGTGGCTCGACATTTGTCTATGTCCACGGGGTAATGAGTGATTGTTTTATATTAAGTTGTGGTGGTTACAAGAGATCTTAATTGCTTCCCAAAGTAATAGAGAGAACTCAAGTTGAAGTAAATACTTAAGTTCTAAACATTAAAGAGATATAACCTTAAGACTAGATCTTCTCTCTTAGATATTGAATGCCTTTAGTTTGTTGATGAGGCTTGGTATTTATAGCCCCTTCTGCTCCAGGCATCTCTTTGCTACCTCTAGGTCCATCGTCTCCTGATACACCTTTTGTACCAATGGTACCTTCGTCCACCGCGTAACTTCTCTAGTCGTATTCCTCCACCTCAGATGGCACACGTTCCTTCGGGAACTACCCAACCTTAGTACAGGTTGTACCTTCGCTCACCGCCAGTTTCTGCCAATCGGGTTCTGCCACGCCTTCTCTCTCCACGTGCCTTGGTTCATGCGTGTAGATAAGAAATTTGTGCATTTAATGCTGATTAGATGCGTCATCTACCTCTGTCCCTTCGCCAACTGCCTCTTTATAGACTAGGCTTTTACTCTTATCATCTTAACCGTTTAGGCCTTCTTTCTTGGGATGAGATAAAGTAGATTTGCGGAGGTATCCTTTGCTACTCAGGCTTCTCTGTCTAGCGAAGGCTGCACAGTTTAATTTTTATGCGGCCACTAAGATCGTGACACGTGCTCCACATAATATTGGTATTCACAGTTTTCCCCTTTTCTTTCATATATACCGTTTGGTATATGTGGGAGAAAAACTTCCGTTACACCGCTATTTTGCAAGTACCGATTGGGTGGTCCCTACATGTCCTTTCATGCAATAACTTCGCCTTGAATTTTGGGACATCCAAATTTTTGGGTTCTCCAGCCGCCTATAAGAGGGGAACAAAGAGAAGGAATTTTTATTAATTCCATTTATTCTTCTCGAACTGTCGCTCTCTATCTCTTTCATTGAGATTCTTCTCCTGCTGCTAACTGCTCCTTCTTCCTTTTGATTCTTTGATTGCTTTGGCTCCATAGTTGATCGTACAAGTAAGTGATACTCGTCTTTTAGTTTTGATTTTCTTCATGCTTGGACCTGTGTCTCTTTCTTTGACTAGGGGATTACTGATATTGATATTATAATTGCATGTGAGAATTATTGTTCTCTTTTACTTGCTCACGTTGTATGGGAACTTGGGTTTTGTTTCATTTTGATTTTTTATGATGATTTTGTTATGATTGTTCCTTGCCTGCAATCTTGCTTTTCGTGATGTATGATATTCATTTTCGCCTTATAATGTGTTCAAACTGTTTCCTTTGGTTGGTTTAGTAAAACCCATGCCCAAAGTATGTCGGTTTTTTCCCATTTTCTGCTTTTGGCATGAACTGTGATTTTCTTCTTCCATTGTTGATGTTAGGCATTATGAGGCTCCCAAAGAAGCCTACGCGTAAAGGTCCAAAGATATCCTCGTCGACGGATCCTCCTCCGCGAATGGATCATCCTGATGCTACGCCATCCCCTCCTCCTGAGGACTCAGAGGTGCCTGTTGGTACTGAGGTGGCTACGGTCCCTGAGGATGTTATGGACCCTGATGTTGGAGGATTTGTTATCGAGGATCTTCCACCTCCTCCTCCTCATTATGAACTGCAAAGGCTGATACTTCATGACAAGGATAGCTATTCCTATCTGACTTTGGATGAGATTGCTAAGTCTTTTCGTCTTCACAAATTTGAGATTTCCTTTGTCAACGGCCCTGATGTTCTCACCGAGTCTCTTATTCGAGTTTTTCCTTACGATGAGAATAATCTTCTGATTAGTGTTGTCCAATTTTCCGCAGGTATGCTCCTCCCTTTGTTAAGTAGAAAGGATCCTTTCTACAACGACGTCTTGTCTACCAGGTATGACCCGGAAAATAAGACTCAGGTCCGAGGAGTCATGCAGTATACTGGTAATTACTGGCGTGCCCTTCGTGAGAGTTGGTATCGTAGCAACGGAAAGACTACTTTGAAGTCCTATGACCCCTTTGCTGAAGGGAGATCTAAGCAGGAGGATTATACCCCCGCCAACTTCAATGCTATATATGGCGATGCCATTCAGAAAAGTAACCTTCTTCCTTGGAGTGTTGTCCCTCGTCGTATTCATGTTACTGCTAGGCAGATTAGGGAGGGTAACAACCTTCGCTTGCTGGAGGAGATTGATAAGGCTGGTTTGACTACCATCCTTTATTCTGCTAGGATGATCGTTAGGCTCGTACTCATCTTCGTGTAGTTGGTCCTTGGGCCTTATGGTTTCACCACCGCAGATCCCTTTGTCCCTCGTTCAGCTCGTTCTTTGCTCGAGAAGTATGATGGGTATCAGCCTTGGATTTGTAATCTTGTTGCTTCTCATGAGGTACCTTTGCTTTTAATATCTTCGTGTGCTTTGATATCTTTGTCTGCTTAGGTGTCTTTGGATGCTTAGGCATCTTTGGATGTTTTTCTGATGGTTTTCTTTCGCAGTCTTCCCCTGCTTCTTCTGCTGGGACTGCTCCAGGATCTACTGGTAACTCTGTGGCTACAAGCACTAGGAAAAGAAAGGCTTTGGTTGAAACACCTGCGGAGGTAAGGATCATTGCCATACCTTTGCGCTTGCAAGTTCCTTAGTGCCTTACCCCTGATTCTTAGCTGACACATGTGTTTCTTTATAGTCTTCCCAGAGGAAGGGTAAATTGAAGACCGTTATCGATCTTGATGCTTTGGATGAGGATCCTAAGGCAGCTGGCGAAGTACCAGGTGACGAGGACATGGAGGATATCGAGGATACTAGCCTCAGCCCTCATTTGGATGATATTGAGGAGGATTTTGCCAAAGATAACCCTAGTCTCATCCGAGCTGCCTCAGTTGAGGGTGAGAACCTTCTTGTTGGTACTGGTGCTCAGTTGGTCGAGCATGTTAGTGTTCAAGCCCCTACTCCTACATTGTCTTTGAAGATGCCTTCGTTTTCTGCTCCTAGCAAAGCTTTGCCCGCTATTTCCGCCACTGCTGGAGATGCTGTTGTGGATTCTAAGAGTCTCCCTTCGTCTCTTGCTACCTCCCTTCAATTAAGTGGTTCGTTTGCTAAGGTTGTTACCCCCACGGTGAGGGATCAGATTCGCAGAAGAAGAAGAAGGTTGTGATTTCACTAGCTAGCTTCTCCTTCAGTGCTGCTCCTGCTTCACTAGGGAGTGCTCAGTCTGCTTTTACTTCCCCTGTTAGCAAAGCTAATGGACCCCCACCTTCGTCACCAGACTGGACCGTACTGGGTAATCTTCCTTCTGCTGGTGACATGGATTTAGGCGATTCTCAAACTCTTCCTTCTGTTCCTAGCTCATCCACCATGCCATATTTTCATCGTGGTGAGGGTTCAGCAGTCGTGCCCCATGTTCGTGCTCAAACGAACGAGGGAGTTGTTGCTGAATCTAGACAAGGTAAGCTACCGGAGAGCTTGGGCTTAAATAGTTCTGATGATGCTATTCTTGAAGCCATCCCGCGGGACTCCAAGGGTCCCTTTTCTGTTGGAGTTGATCATCATCATCTTGGTAGTTCTTTCGAGATAGCTTCGCAGCTGGATGTGCTATCTTCCCAGTATCGTGCAGCTAAAGACTTGTTCTTCAACCCTGTCTTCGCTCTAGTCAGAGCTTTGGTGAGATCCGCAGGGGTAGCATCCAAGATATGGAGGCTTTCATGGACACCTACGCCAATTTCCTCCCTCGTCTTTCAGCATTCTCAATAAGTGATTCTCACCTTATTGTTTTTCTTTTTAATTCGATCCTCCGTTTGCTCATATACTCCTTCGTTTTGCAGCTTTGCAAGTAGATCGATGTTGGTTATACCTTATTCAAGGTTTATAAAGATAAGTGTACTCATTTGAGTGCCTTGTTGGAACGTGCTCGTCAAGAATATGCGCTTGCTACCGCAAAACCTCCTTCGTCGAGTGATGTTGCTTCTATTGCTAAGATATCTTCGTTGGAAGATGATCTGAGGAAGACTCAGAGATCTCAGGAAGCTTGTTTATTGGCTCTTGAGAGGGACAATAATGCTGCCAAGGTTGTTGAGGATGGCCGCAAGGCTGCCGATTCTACCTTAGCTGCTGAGTATTCTAAATACATAGGTTTGTTTCTTCTTCTCCTTAACTTTTTCTTTATTTTTGGTTGTATAGTCCTAATACAACCTTCGTCTGCCAGCCGGTAGCTCTAGTGAATTTAGATATCTTCAAGATCAAGTGGCCAAGTTAACCTCCGACATTTGGTATTATCAAAAGAAATCTGATATGCTGATGAACGTAACCGTCCATAATGAGGCCCAACTTTCCCTAGAGTCTGCCCATAATGCTGACTTAGTGAAGCAGATGGATTTGCTTCGTAAGGATTGTGACGAAGCCCTTAGCTGGAAGGAGAGTACCATTTTAAAGCAAAAGGAGGATATTGCCTTAGTCGAGAAACGTCTCTCAGCTCAAGAAATTATGCGCAAGAAGTATCATGCCGATTTTGAAGAAGTTTGTGCTTCCTTAGCTAAGGTTACTGCGGAGCGTAATTTCTTAACTTCTGAGGTCTGTTCTCTTAAGAACAAACTTGTCGATGCCAGCTCCGTGCCTTCTTCCATGTCGCATGCATCCTTATTAAAAATGTTTGAAGAGTTAGAGAGTGTGTACCAGGCTTTATCCTCTGAGAATGCTTCGCTCCGGATAGATGTTGATGATCTCCGGAAGGAAAGGGATACCCTTGTGGAAGATCTCGATGCTGCTGAGGTGGATCTTGCTGAGGCTCAACATAGTTTAGAAGAATCCCTTAGCCATGCCGGAGGTAGCTTATGATAATTATTTTTCCGTAGCATCCTTTGTTTCTTCAACTGCTTTTTCTTGTTGCTGATACCCTTCATATGCGCAGGTCTCCAGGAGAAGTTGGTGGGTGCAAACGCCAAGATTATCCGCCTTGAGGGTCAGATAACTGCGTTGGAAATATCTCGCCAGTTTGATGCTGCTAATAAGTTTAAAGCTGAGGCACTTCAGCAAGCTAATGACTAGATTAGTGCTCAGATCACGGAGCTCCGTCAGAAGTCGGCTTCGGATCTAGAGGCTCAAGCTTCTCAGATGAGGGTGGAGCTCGAGCGTTCTGCCATTGACTACATTAATGATGCTTTTAAGGAGGCTGAGCTTCAAGCTGAGGGTGTTGTCTTCCCTCGTCTTCCTTATCCATGATCATGTTATGCTGACTTTGTTTCCAACTGAACTTCTTTGTTGTATTATGCCCCCAGTTGAGGGTCCTTTGTTGTCTCCTTTCCTTAAAACAACTCTTTGTTATGTTCTGAACCTTTGTTATCTGCAACTTTTGAGACGTGTTAGTCGTATTTTGGTAGCACTATTATAGTACCTTTATTATTAGACGTGTTGTGTCTAATTATCTGCACATTCGAGTCATCACAAGGTGCTAAGGTATATTTAACCTTTGGTGAAACATTCATCATCCTACCCAAGTATCCTTTAGCCATAAGGTACCGTGGTGGCGAGGGCTCCTACGTGGGTAATAATTTTCCTGTAACCCTACGTGTTCAGCATGATGGCTGCTTTACTTCGACAAGGTATCTCTCTTTGTGGGATATATTGCTTATTATTTGCCTTTTAGTGGGATTCATTTGCCCTTAGGATCCGAAATTGACATATGCGCAGTTACGTCGTGCCTTGCCTCATCGCCAATTCTGACGGAGGGTGTCTATTCTAACCCAGTTTGTATTTAGTCAACGTGCACTTATTATTAGCAAAAAGTTTCTTTCATTGATTAGTTAGGTTTATAATACCTTTGATCAGGGATAGAACATGGTGGGCCATTGCCCCTTCCTTTATTCTCCTGAGTAATAACCATTCATTTACGGGTAGTACTTATTTAGGTACATTGCATTCCAAGGGTGTTGAAATACTTCTCCTTTGAGGTTCCTTAGGTAGTATGAACCCTTACCGGCAATATCGTGTATGATGTAGGGTCCGTCCCATGTCGGAGCTAATTTTCCCCACTCTTTCTTCCTTTGATATGGTGGTATTTGACGTAGTACGTACTCTTCAACCATAAAGTTTCTAGGAATTACCCGTTTTTTGTATTCATGAGCCAGCCTTCGTTGGTAGTTCACCATCCTTTGGAAAGCCACTTTCCGCCTTTCTTCAAGGTCATCAAGTTTTTCTAGCATAAGATACGTTGTCAGGTTCTTTTCCCATGCCACTGTTTTCGTTGTTGGCAGTATTATATCTGTTGGGATGACTGCTTTGGCTCCGTAGGTTAACAAGAATGGAGTTTCTCCCGTGGCTATCCTTCTCGTAGTACGGTAGGCCCATAGGACATTTTGCAGCTGCTCGCACCATCTTTTCTTGTATGCTCCCAGCTTCTTCTTTAAGTTCATTGTTATCGTCTTGTTAGTGGCCTCCGCTTGTCCATTGCTCTTAGGATATATTGAAGTAGACTTTTTTTTCTGAATGTTGAAAGCGTTAAATAGCATGTCTATGTTTTTTCCTTCCAATTGTTTGCCATTGTCAGAGACTATGGCGTCTGGTATCCCGAACCTGCAGATGATTTGCTCAAACAAGAATTTAAAGACATCTGTATCCCTAATTCTTGCCAAAGCCCTTGCTTCCACCCATTTGGTGAAATAATACATAGCTACTATAAGGTATATTCTTTTCGATGTCCCCTCTATCAAGGGTCCAACAATGTCAACTCCCCATTTGGCGAATGTCCATGGGCTGATGACCGAGTTAAGCTCCGTTACCGGTGCTTTAATCTTCCTGGCAAAGCGTCGGCATCTTTCGCAACGCCTTGCTACATTCTTTGCATCTTCGTCCATGCTTAGCCAATAGTATCCTTGAATTTTGGCTTTGATCGCCAAAGACCTTCTTCCGTTGTGATTGCCAGCTTCTCCGTTGTGTATGTCATGCAGTATTTTTCTTCCTTCGGTTTATGAGAGGCACCACATCAAAGGTCCAAGAAATGACCTTCTATATAGTATTCCATCTCGTAGGTTGTACATTGCTGCATTTGACTTGAGTTTTCGAGCTTCTTTTATATCCGAGGATAGAGTACCTTTGTCAAGATACTGGTGAATTGGGATTCTCCAATCGTCTTCCCCTTTGTCTTCGTTGCTTCCATCTGACATGGATTGATCTTTGTGCAGACCCGTCTGCTTCGTTATTTGGTTCTTCCATTCCTTCATCTTCTTTCTCTTCCTCTGCTTCTCTCATGGCCCTGGTCTGGACGGCCAGGGTTTCCTCAACTGCTGAGGTTAGTCCTTCTATCGAAGGTTCATAAATTCTCCCAATTTGGACTGAGGTGGTATTCCTGTCTCTCAGCATTGATGATATGAATGCTAAGGCATCTGCGTGTCTGTTGTCTTTTCGACAGACATGTCTGAACGCGACCTTGTTGATCTTTGATGCATGCTCTTTTGTTAACTTTAGTATGAAGATAGTATTGGATCCAGAGTTTGATATTTGAGCTCGATTTGTCTAATGACCAATTGTGAGTCACTAGTTAAACAAACATCCGATAAGCCCATCTCCTGTGCTAAGCGTAGACCATGTATGACCGCCTCATACTCCGTGATGTTGTTAGTGTATTGTTCGAATTCTAATCTGAATGCATAGATGAGGCGGCCTCCGGTAGGGGTTGTTATCACAATACCTATGCCTGCTCCTTCTCCATTTGAGGAGCCATCTATGAAGATTTCCCACCTTCGCGAATTTTACGGTTTCGAGGAGATCTTCTGATTCTGGATTATCTTCCTCTATTCCTGGGATGTCATCTATCTCCGATTCTTCGTTCAGAGGTAGGTCCGCTAGGAAGTCTGCTAAGATTTGTGATTTCTCAGCTTTTCTTATTTCGAAGATTATGTGAAATTGTTTGATCATGGCGTTCCATTTTGCCACTCTTTCTCCGTGCTGTCGAGGATTTGACTTATTTGAGATTTTGTGAAAACTCGAGTGGTGTGCGCATCAAAAAATATCCTTATTTTCTGTGTTGCCACTACTAAGGAATATATGAGTTGCTCCACCTTGGTCTAATTACGCTCCGCTGAACTGACTGTCTTGCTGATGTAGTATACGGGCTTTTCTCCCTGTCATTGGTCTCGTACCAACACTGCGCTCACAACGTAGCTTGTTGCTTCTAGGTATAGGGTGAGTATCTCACCTGGCTCCGGCTTCTACAGAATGAGTACTGATGCTAAGTACTCTTTGATTTTGTGAAAGGCTTGCTCCCACTCTGCGGTCCACATGAACCTGTTTTCTTTCCTTAGCGTGTCGAAATATGCTTTGCATTTATATGACGATCTTTCTATGAATCTTCCCATGGAAGCTAAAATTCCATTTAGCTTTTGTAATCCTTTTAGGGTTTGTGGAGATGGCATCTCCATTATTGCTCTGACCCTTTCGGGGTCTACTTCAATTCCTCGCTTAGTCACCAGATATCCCAGGAATTTTCCTGAGGTAACTCCGAACGTGCATTTCTCCGGGTTCACCTTCATGTGAAAGTTCCTCATGGCTTCGAATATCTCCCTTAGGTATGAGAGATGGGTTTTTTCTTCTTTGCTTTTGACGAGCATGTCGTCCACGTAGACCTCCAGTATTTTGCCTATCCATGGTTTAAAGATTTTGTCTACTAATCGTTGGTATATTTCCCCCACGTTCTTTAGTCCAAAAGGCATCCTTGTATAGCAGTATAAGCATCGTGGGGTAAAGAACGCAGTATGCTCCTGATCTTCTTCCGCAAGGGCTATTTGGTTGTAGCCTGAGTATCCATCCATGAAGGATAGTCTTTGGTGGCCTTCGGTTGCGTTGACCAGTTGGTCAATGTTTGGCAGTGGATATCTGTCTTTGGGGCACACTTTGTTGAGATTTCTAAAGTCGATGCAAATGAGTACGCCTCCGTTATTCTTAGGAACAATGACCATGTTGGATATCCACGTGGGGTATTTGACTTCTCGTATGAATCCAGTTGTAAGTAGCTTTTACAACTCTTTTTCTACCCCTTCGTGGTAGATGTCCGCCACTTTACGAATGCGTTGCTTGAACGGTGGTATTTTCGGTCTGAGCCGAAGGTGGTGTGAGACCAAATTTGGATCAATTTCTGGAATGTCCTCCTTTGACCATGCAAAGACGTCCACCTACTCTTTTAGTAACTGTAGTTGCACCTCCTCTTCCTCTTCAAGTAAAGTTCCGATGTTGAGCATCTTTGGTTCTGCCTCCGTCCCAATGTTGATTTTCTTCGTTGGTTCCACTGGCTAGAAGATTTGTTGCTGAGGTCGTTCAGGAGTGCTTTTCTGTAATTTTCATTTGACGGAGACATATGCGCCTGGAGTGGCGGAGGTACTTGTCTCCGATGCTAAAACGGCTTTGGGTACTAAGGAGAATCCGTCCTGTACTTCCTTGGTGTTTGCCTTGCGTCTTTTTCTTTCGTGCTGTTGAGCAGCAGTTCTTTCTTCGCTGAGTCTGATTTCCGCTAGATTGCATAGCCTTGCGTCTTGCTGGTCACCTTTGATTTCCATTTCACCCATAGGTGTGGGAAAGCATAGGTATTGGTGATATGTCGAAGTTGTTCCTCGCAATCTATGGACCCATAGCCTTCCCATGATGACATTGTAGGGCGAAGGTGCTTCCACTATGCAGAACCATGTATTGGTTACTTAAGTTCCTGCATGTACCTGCAAGAAAATTTATCCTTTTGGTCTAGAGACTGCTCCATTGAAACCGTATATTGTGCAAGTGGAAGAATCCATTTGCTCCGCTGTCAAACCCATGCATAGGTAGGGTTCGTAAAATAGCACATTTAACGAACTGCCCCCATCAACGAGGACCTACGTAACATTCCATCTGTGTATTGGAAGAGTGATTACTAATGGATCATTGTGCATTTCAACCTCCTGGTTGACGTCCTTTGTTGAAAAATTTAATGGCGTGGCCATCCATTCCTCCCAAGTGCTAGTAGGTGGTCCACTTAGCTTGAACACCTCATGGGATTCTATCTTCTTTCTATTTCGAGCTAACTCGAGGATATCTTCGAGCATTTCTTCTTGGCCTCCGTTGGAGAAGGTGATCATGTTGATGTATTTGCCGTCCTGAGGTAGTTATACCCTTTTCTTTGGGGTCTCCTCAGTTTCCGCTGGTCGTAGTCGTAAGTACTCCATGAATTTGCCTTCGTCGATGAATCTTTGGATCAAATTGCGTAAGTGGTAGCACGTATCAGTTGTATGCCCATAGTATTGGTGGTATGCACAATATTCCTTGGCTTCCTTCGTTTTTTCTGGTTGCTTTCCCCTAGTATTAGTGTAAGGAAATCCTGGATTTGCTCCCTCCTTGCTTAAGATGTGAGAGAAAGTTGTATTTAGCTTCGTGTAGATTTTATCCATAAATTCTTCTCTTCTTTTGCCTCTTTTTCCGTCTCCGTATTTGGATCATTTGTCTCGAGATCTAGTTCTTCCCCCGGCTTCATTTTGTCGCTTAGGTATCTCCGGGATTGGTTCCAGAGAGTTGGTTCGCTGCGGAGCTGTTGCCATCTTTGCTTGTGCCCTGGGGTTGTCCTTCTGGATTTCTTCGAGTCTGATGTAGCGGTCTTGGACAACCCTGAGCTCGCCTTTGGAATGGAGGGATATGTTGTGAAGCTCCACGAAGATGGCTGAGGTTCTATCAAGTCCATACTTATAGCAGTTAATGCTAATTTCTGGATTGACTTTGCCGATTGCTCGGCACGTCTTTTTCCACCTGTCTGTGTACTGCATCAATGTCTCCTGGGGTCCGATAACTAAAGCAAATAGCCTATCTAACCCTGCCTTTGTTGATTTGTTGTACATGTATGTCTCCGAAAGCACCGTAGACAATTGCTCGAAGGAGTCAATTGAGTTTGCTGGTAAGTTGTCATACCAGGCTAGTGCTGATCTCATCAAGCTTGCAGGGAAGTACCTACAAAGTACTACCTCATCTCTTTTCCAATGTGCAAGGACACGAATGTAATACCGTAGGTGGGCTGCGGGATCTGAGGTACCGTTGTATGCTTGGAACGTAGGTACCAGGCATTTCGGAGGGATGGGTTCCCTTAAAATGCGAAAAGATAGTGGGGACGTGGTTGCCTCTTGGAGCACTTCTTATAGTCTTGCGCCTCCGTGGCCAGTGTTTAGGCCTTGTATCTCCTTCTATTTTTCTCCATTTGCTCCATAACCATGTTCACATTGTGAGCATCTTTGGAACATGCTTCGTCGTAGTAGGATTGAGAGGGCTTGTATGTCGAGTCCATATCGTCTGGATCGTGGTGCGCTCTCCTGGTTCCCTTAGGTTGATTGACCTTTGATGGGTTGAGATCCACCCTTCGTCTTCCTAAGATAGCTCCGTTATCACGCCTCTTTGGTGGAGGGTGAGTTTGGGAACCTTCGATCTGTATGTATAGCATACCTTTGAGGTTCTGGTTCTCTTGGGCCATTTCGTGTATTGCATCCTCGTTCTCCTTGTTACGGAGTAACAAAGCTGCTATTTGTGCCGCCATTTGATCTTCGTTGTGGGCTCCACCTCCTTGAGGGGTGTTTTCGGCTGGATCTTCAGAGTTTTCCACTCCTTCATCTACGACTGGTGCGTCTGGATCTATCTGAATTGGGGTTAAGTTTACCAACCCTCGTCCTGTAGGAGCTAAGGTTCTGGGTAACCCTGCGTTGGCCGCAGGTGGCTTTGTAGTGGTAGGATGCTCCGGTAATGGCATGACGTAAAGTGGTTGAGCTCCCGATGTTTGCCCCATCCCTTCAGTCAGAATAGGTGATTTGTTAGCAATTGTTTTTCTTGCTATTTCGATTTGTCCGTCCTCTGCTTCATTCCTTTGATTTGCTTGAGACGGCTTTTGGGATCTTCCTCTGGTGATTGCTGGTCGTGAGCTTGTTGGTACGTCATTTGGTTTGTGCATGCCTTCGGCTTTTGTTATCCTTCGGTCACAGAAAAGCGAAGAAATATGCTAATTAAGTACCTTCGTTAAAAGTAGCAATTAATGCTCTGACACAGAAGAAGGATAAGCAGCTTTTTGAGAGAAAGGACTGAAATAATGTCTTTGAAAGACAGGTATTAAATGTTTATGACACCCTTGCAAAAGACAACCTTAGACATTGAATAATGCTCTGACACAGAAGACGGCTAAGCAGCTTTTTGAGAGAACGAACTGAAATAATGTCTTTGAAAGACAGGTATTAAATGTTTATGACACCCTTGTAAAAGACAACCTTAGACGTTGAAAACCAATAAAAAAAGGGTGTCAGAGGATCTGATGCTAAGTAGTATCGATACCTCTGTTGAACGGATAATGCTAAGTAATAAAAGATATTCAAGATCACAATAATAACGAAGAACACAAATATAATGTAAAAGCTTCTAAGTTATCATGAGACACAAGAGATTACGTGGTTCGACATTTTTCTATGTCCACGGGGTAATGAGTGATTGTTTTGTATTAAGTTGTGGTGGTTACAAGAGATCTTAATTGCTTCCCAAAGTAATAGAGAGAACTCAAGTTGAAGTAAATACTTAAGTTCTAAACATTAAAGAGGTATAAGCTTAAGACTAGATCTTATCTCCTAGATATTTAATGCCTTTAGTTTGTTGGTGAGGCTTGATATTTATAGCCCCTTCTGCTCCAGGTATCTCTTTGCTGCTGATAGACACATTTTTGTGACCGAATTGTCCTCAATTTTCAGTATTGTTGGTACTTGATTTTCTACTTATTATGGTGTTTTATGTGTTTGTAGGTATTTTTGGAAAATAAACATTTTTGGAAAATTCGGCTCGAAAAGTTGGTATAGGCACCCGGAAGACACATGTTATTCGGACTCTCAGTTTTGGATAAGGGGCACCTAACTGATAAGGGGCATCCCAGGGAGCCAACTGCTAATCGCACCCCATTACTGGTTAAGGGGTCTCCATCTTCTTCCTTGATTTGAAAAGAAAAATTGGCGGGAAATTTGGTTTCAACGGTAAAGGATTTATTATCTTTAAGATAAGAATATCTTGTTGCCTTACAAACATGAAGTTTTGAAGAAAAAGGAAGTTATCTTGTATTAAACAAGAAAGATATCCTTAGAAGATTTTATCTTGGATTTTATTCTGCGAATTAAAGAAGATATGGGTTTAGTAAAGACATACTGTATATAGAATAAAGAGAAGGAAAAATTCCTGAAGATATTTTTAATTAAAAAGAAGAAGATTTTGGAGTTATGGAAGAATATATTTGAGTGATGTGTATTAGTACAGGTTGTACCTTCGCTCACTGCCAGTTTCTTCCAATCGGGTTATGCCACGCCTTCTCTCTCCACGTGCCTTGGTTCATGCGTGTAGATAAGAGACATGTGCATTTAATGCTGATTAGATGCGTCATCTACCTCTGTCCCTTCGCCAGCTGCCTCTTTGTAGACTAGGCTTTTACTCTTCTCATCTTAACCGTTTAGGCCTTCTTTATTGGGATGAGATAAAGTAGATCTGCGGAGGTATCCTTTGCTACTCAGGCTTCTCTGTCTAGCGAAGGCTGCACGGTTGAATTTGTATGCGGCCAATAAGATCGTGACACGTGCTCCACAGAATATTGGTATTCACATCTAATCAGCATTAAATGCACAAATCTCTTATCTACATGCATAATCAAAACACGTGAAGAGAGAAGGCGTGGCAGAACCCGATTGGCATAAGCTGGTGGTGAACGAAGGTACAACCTGTACTAAGGTTGGGAAGTTCCTGAAGGAACGTGGGTCAGATGAGGTGGCATAGTGCGACTGGAGAAAGCATGCGGTGAACAAAGGTACCATTGGTACGAAAGGTATATCAGCGAACGATGGACCCAGAGGCAGCAAAGATATACCTGGAGCATAAGGGGCTATAAATACCAAGCCTCACCAACAAACTAAGGGCATTCAATATCTAGGAGAGAATATCTAGTCTTAAGCTTATACCTCTTTAATGTTTGGAACTTAAGTATCCTTGAACTTGAGTTCTCTCTATTACTTTGGGAAACATTTAAGATCTCTGTAACCACCATTAAGATCTTTGTAACCACCATACTCAATTGAAAACAATCACTCATTACCCCGTGGACGTAGACGAAAGTCGAACCAAGTAATCTCTCGTGTCTCATGATAACTTAGAAGCTTTTACATTATATTTGTGTTATTCATTATTATTGTGATCGTGAATACCATTTATTACTTAGCATCATCAGTTCAACAGAGGCATCAATAATACTTAGTATATGATCCTCTGAGTTGTATATATTACGTAGACTACGGGAAAACGAGTAGTCACAGAAGGTTTTCCCAATCATAATTTAGGTTTTGAAGCCTAGCTTCTTTCTCAGAGGTATTCCCTTCAAATACGGTTTCTAAGATATCCCAAGCATATTTAGACCGAGTGCACGTGGTCATATGATGCTGAAGATCTGGGGTAATGGCATGGATGATAGATATCAACAGGATCATACTCACCAATATCCTTTGCAACAGCTACACCGTCTACTGTAATTAATGGAGGATTATAGCCATTAACAATACGAACCCATGATTGAAAATCACGTGCTTGAAGAAAGACACACATAACAAATTTCCACCATTAAGTAATTCGAGTCATCGATGACTGGCGGTACGTTTATAGAGATAGCACTTCTATCCATAGAGTCAGATTGCACAAACACAAACTTATGAGGTCTTAGAGTGTTTTCCTGCTCTTATACCAATGAAAAAACGGGGGTATAACAACCACAACCAATAATTCGTTTGGCAATTTGTATGGACAAACTCCAATATGATTCCGAGAGCACCAGTTTAAAAGCAAGCTCAATCAAGAGATATATAAAAGAGCTTTATCTCTAATTCTCAATCCAATCAGCAAATCAAACAGATAGAAATCCGTGAGTCTGATTGATAAGAGAAACAACTTGGACGGTACCAAAGACCAATGCCCAAGTGTCAATCAAGTTATATCCAACAAACAAGGTTGGATTTACCAACTGATTGAACTACGCACAACCTGTGATATTTCAATTATATATAAAATATAATGTGGAAAAGAAATAACACAGACACCAGAAATTTTGTTAACGAGGAAACCGCAAATGCAGAAACACCCCGGGATCTAGTCCAGATTGAACACCACAATGTATTAAGCCGCTACAGACACTAGCCTACTACAAGTTAACTTTGGACTGGAATGTAGTTGAGCTCTAACCAAGTCTCACATCGATTAAGGTACAGTCGTGTTCCTTACGCCTCTAGAACCACGCCGAATTCTGCGCACTTTATTCCCTTAGCTGATCTCACCCACAACTAAGAGTTGTTACGACCCAAAGTCGAAGAATTGTAAACAAACCTGTCTCACACAGATAAGTATATTCAGATAGATAAATCTATCTCCCACATAAGTACGTATGAAGTTTTGTTTCGTCTTATGATAAATCAAGGTGAACAGGAACCAATTTATAATTCGGTCTTATACTCTCGAATAACAGCCTAGAAATATCATTCACCTCACAATAACTTAACTATATGGTAGTAGAAGAAGTTACTGCGGAATCACAAAGTATGAGACGAAGAACTTTGTGACTACTTTTTATATCTTACCTATCGGAGATAAATCTCGAGAAAATCTTAGATAAGATAGTACTCAATACGATAGAACAAGTAAGATCAATATACACAACTACAGAGAAAATAGCTGGATCTGGCTTCACGAATCCCAAATGAAGTCATCAAGTCGTTAACCTAATAGGGTTTTGGAAAAACCTAGGTTATAGGAGAATCAACTCTAGTTTGAAACTAGGACACTAGAAATTGCCAGGATTAGATTTCCAGTTGCTAGAGTTCTCCCTTATATAGTCTTTCAAATCAGAGTTTGCTTACAATCAAAGCTAATATAGCTTAGTAATAAAGCTTTCAATATTCACCGTTAGATGAACTCCTAATTTAAAATTCAAGCTAAGTCTGCTTTAAAATAAAGCAATCAATATCAACCTTTAGATGGTCTTAGATTGTTACACACAAATGAAATATACCTTTATTTAGATATGGGTAATTGTATCTAAACGTGTATATTGAGTTGGCTCAATAACAGTTAACCGAAGTTCGCCATATGAACACTTTTGTCTTAATCACATTCATCTAACACTTCTAGATCAAATATGATGATCGATCAATCAAGAAAGAAAGATAATCAAATGAATTTAATAGTGTTTCAAATAGAGTTGTTCAATTGTTCAATATCTCATAGAAATATATATGAACCAATTGAAACAAAATCGGATTGATCCGTAATTGTACAAAGTACTTATACAATAATCAATTCATGAACATTAATCCACAGTTTGCAAAGATTGCATTCCTTAATTCATAAATTTTTAGTTCATGAGTATGAGAATCATACTTCATCGATTTTAAAACTTAAACCACTTTGTTTGCAAACTAGGTACGCAAACAACAACTATCCCGGACCCAACTCAGGTAGAACCGTTCGCATACTAGGTACGCAAACAAGGTTCCCGGACCTTTACAGGTAAAACTGTTCGCATACTAGGTACGGAAAGAAGGTTCCCAAAACTAAATCATAACAATACAGTTCTCATACTATGTACGCATACTGTGTTGTATCCAGATATGGTTAATTGTTCTAAACTCTGAAAATGCGGGGGTACAACAACCACACCCAATATTTCTCTTAGCAATCTGTATGGACAAACTCTAATATACTTTTAAGAGAATCAATAAGACTCAATCTTAAAAACGTATATCAACGAGTTAATATCTCAATCTCTCGATTTGATCTATACTCAAGCAAATAGAAATCTGCGAGTCTTTATCAAATACTAGTGAGATAACTTGAACGGTAGCAAACACCAATGTTCAAGTATCAATCAATTTCAATCAACAACCAAAGGTCTGATTTCAAAATTGATTGATTTAATGCACAACCTGTGATATTTCAATTATATAACAAAATAATGCGGAAAATAAATAACACAGACACCAGAAGTTTTGTTAACGAGGAAACTGCAAATGCAGAAAAACCCCGGGACCTAGTCCAGATTGAACACACACTGTATTAAGCCGCTAGACACTAGCCCACTACAAACTAAATTCGGTTTGGACTGTAGTTGAACCCCAATCAATCTCACACTGATCCAAGGTACAGTTGGGCTCCTTACGTCTATGATCCCAGCATGATACTACGCACTTGATTCCCTTAGCTGATCTCACCCACAACTAAGAGTTGCTACGACCCAAAGTCGAAGACTTTAATAAACAAATTTGTATCACACAGAAAAGTCTACAATAATAGATAAATCCGTCTCCCACAGATATATCTACGAGTTTTGTTCCGTCTTTTGATAAATCAAGGTGAACAAGAACCAATTGATAACCCGGACTTATATTCCCGAAGAACATCCTAGTATTATCAATCACCTCACAATTTAATCGAAACGGCGAAAGAAGATATTGTGGAATCACAAACGATGAGACGAAGATGTTTGTGACTACTTTTGTATCTTTACTATCGGATATATCAATCTCAAGCCAATCTTTGCGATTGTACTCGTACGATAGAAATAGCAAGATCAGATCACACAACTACGAGAAAGTAGTATCGGTCTGGCTTCACAATCCCAATGAAGCCTTTAAGTCGTTAACCTGGTTTAGAAGAAGAAAACAAAGGTTAAAGGAGAATCGACTCTAGCTTACACATCTAGTATCACATGTAAGGTGTGGGGATTAGGTTTCCCAGTTGCTAGAGTTCTCCCTTATATAGTCTTTCAAATCAGGGTTTGCAATCAATGTTAGCGTGGTAAAAAAGCATTCAATATTCGCCGTTAGATGAAAACCTGATTAGATTCAAGCTAATATCTTTCAACCGTTAGATCGAAAACCTAGCTTGTTACACACAAATGAAATGCACGTTTCTAGGTTTGTGTAACCGTACCCAAACATGTACATTTGTTGGTTCAACAATAATTAACCAAATGGTTAGCCATATGAGCACTTTCATATCAACCATATTCTTATTCACCATAACTAGTTCAACTGACTCAAATGAACTAGTTAGAGAGTTGTTCAATTGCAAGGAAATCTTATGTAACTACACAAGACACAATTGAAGTAAAAACGATTTGATTCACTCGAATCGGTTCATCAACTTTATAGACACGGTTTACAATTAGCATTCCTTAGTTTATATAAACATGAGTTCACAAACGATCGTCTTTAGATATAACCTAACTCAAGTTCGCGGAAGGAGTTCTCAAACTCCAACAGATTTTCTCCGGTCGAGAACTTACGCCAGTTCGCAAACCGGTCGAGAATCATTCAAACATTCTTAGAGGACGTTATATAGTTGTTATTCACAAACCATTTTTCGTCAAAGCAATTTTCAAAGTGATTGAAACATAACATGACTTTCGTCACTAGGTAAAGATGAACTTGGCCAAAGCGAAAGCTTACCAACACATATTTCGAGAAATAGATAGGTGAGTTAAACTCGGCTCGAAACAACAAATGTGTATAATCAAAGTCTATATAGCAAAACGACTTTTGTCTCAAGATAGGAGATAGAGTAGATAGACTTTTGAGTGATAGATAAGTTCAAGTCTCCGCATACCTTTTTGTCGATGAAGTTCCACCAGTTCCTTGAGTAGTTCTTCGTGTTGTATGATGATCCGCAATGGAGTTCTTGAGCTCAACTACACTTCATATCCTAATCCGAGACTTAGCTACAGTAGACTAGAAATCAAGACTTATAGTTTTGATCACTAACATTGACAAACATGCTTGACATAGCAACGCATACGAGTTCACGGACTGGGTTCGTGGACTTAGTTCACGGCTCTTGTTCCGGTTCTCTTGATCAACAAAGTTTGCAAATTTCGGTTCAAGGAATAAGGACTTATACATATATGTGTTTCCACAACTATGCTTATATCCATCATTGGTTATATAACCTAAACTCTCATTTCAATCATTCAAACATTCTTAGAGGACGTTATATAGTTGTTATTCACAAACCATTTTTCGTCAAAGCAATTTTCAAAGTGATTGAAACATAACATGACTTTCGTCACTAGGTAAAGATGAACTTGGCCAAAGCGAAAGCTTACCAACACATATTTCGAGAAATAGATAGGTGAGTTAAACTCGGCTCGAAACAGCAAATGTGTATAATCAAAGTCTATATAGCAAAACGACTTTTGTCTCAAGATAGGAGATAGAGTAGATAGACTTTTGAGTGATAGATAAGTTCAAGTCTCCGCATACCTTTTTGTCGATGAAGTTCCACCAGTTCCTTGAGTAGTTCTTCGTGTTGTATGATGATCCTCCATGGAGTTCTTCAGATCAACTACACTTCATATCCTAATCCGAGACTTAGCTATAGTAGAATAGAAATCAAGACTTATAGTTTTGATCACTAACATTGACAAACATGCTTGAGATAGCAACACATACGAGTTCACGGACTGGGTTCGTGGACTTAGTTCACGGCTCTTGTTCCGGTTCTCTTGATCAACAAAGTTTGCAAATTTCGGTTCAAGTATCACATGTAAGGTGTGGGGATTAGGTTTCCCAGTTGCTAGAGTTCTCCCTTATATAGTCTTTCAAATCAGGGTTTGCAATCAATGTTAGCGTGGTAAAAAAGCATTCAATATTCGCCGTTAGATGAAAACCTGATTAGATTCAAGCTAATATCTTTCAACCGTTAGATCGAAAACCTAGCTTGTTACACACAAATGAAATGCACGTTTCTAGGTTTGTGTAACCGTACCCAAACATGTACATTTGTTGGTTCAACAATAATTAACCAAATGGTTAGCCATATGAGCACTTTCATATCAACCATATTCTTATTCACCATAACTAGTTCAACTGACTCAAATGAACTAGTTAGAGAGTTGTTCAATTGCAAGGAAATCTTATGTAACTACACAAGACACAATTGAAGTAAAAACGATTTGATTCACTCGAATCGGTTCATCAACTTTATAGACACGGTTTACAATTAGCATTCCTTAGTTTATATAAACATGAGTTCACAAACGATCGTCTTTAGATATAACCTAACTCAAGTTCGCGGAAGGAGTTCTCAAACTCCAACAGATTTTCTCCGGTCGAGAACTTACGCCAGTTCGCAAACCGGTCGAGAATCATTCAAACATTCTTAGAGGACGTTATATAGTTGTTATTCACAAACCATTTTTCGTCAAAGCAATTTTCAAAGTGATTGAAACATAACATGACTTTCGTCACTAGGTAAAGATGAACTTGGCCAAAGCGAAAGCTTACCAACACATATTTCGAGAAATAGATAGGTGAGTTAAACTCGGCTCGAAACAACAAATGTGTATAATCAAAGTCTATATAGCAAAACGACTTTTGTCTCAAGATAGGAGATAGAGTAGATAGACTTTTGAGTGATAGATAAGTTCAAGTCTCCGCATACCTTTTTGTCGATGAAGTTCCACCAGTTCCTTGAGTAGTTCTTCGTGTTGTATGATGATCCGCAATGGAGTTCTTGAGCTCAACTACACTTCATATCCTAATCCGAGACTTAGCTACAGTAGACTAGAAATCAAGACTTATAGTTTTGATCACTAACATTGACAAACATGCTTGACATAGCAACGCATACGAGTTCACGGACTGGGTTCGTGGACTTAGTTCACGGCTCTTGTTCCGGTTCTCTTGATCAACAAAGTTTGCAAATTTCGGTTCAAGGAATAAGGACTTATACATATATGTGTTTCCACAACTATGCTTATATCCATCATTGGTTATATAACCTAAACTCTCATTTCAATCATTCAAACATTCTTAGAGGACGTTATATAGTTGTTATTCACAAACCATTTTTCGTCAAAGCAATTTTCAAAGTGATTGAAACATAACATGACTTTCGTCACTAGGTAAAGATGAACTTGGCCAAAGCGAAAGCTTACCAACACATATTTCGAGAAATAGATAGGTGAGTTAAACTCGGCTCGAAACAGCAAATGTGTATAATCAAAGTCTATATAGCAAAACGACTTTTGTCTCAAGATAGGAGATAGAGTAGATAGACTTTTGAGTGATAGATAAGTTCAAGTCTCCGCATACCTCTTTGTCGATGAAGTTCCACCAGTTCCTTGAGTAGTTCTTCGTGTTGTATGATGATCCGCCATGGAGTTCTTGAGCTCAACTACACTTCATATCCTAATCCGAGACTTAGCTACAGTAGACTAGAAATCAAGACTTATAGTTTTGATCACTAACATTGACAAACATGCTTGAGATAGCAACGCATATGAGTTCACGGACTGGGTTCGTGGACTTAGTTCACGGCTCTTGTTCCGGTTCTCTTGATCAACAAAGTTTGCAAATTTCGGTTCAAGGAATAAGGACTTATACATATATGTGTTTCCACAACTATGCTTATATCCATCATTGGTTATATAACCTAAACTCTCATTTCAATCATTCAAACATTCTTAGAGGACGTTATATAGTTGTTATTCACAAACCATTTTTCGTCAAAGCAATTTTCAAAGTGATTGAAACATAACATGACTTTCGTCACTAGGTAAAGATGAACTTGGCCAAAGCGAAAGCTTACCAACACATATTTCGAGAAATAGATAGGTGAGTTAAACTCTGCTCGAAACAGCAAATGTGTATAATCAAAGTCTATATAGCAAAACGACTTTTGTCTCAAGATAGGAGATAGAGTAGATAGACTTTTGAGTGATAGATAAGTTCAAGTCTCCGCATACCTTTTTGTCGATGAAGTTCCACCAGTTCCTTGAGTAGTTCTTCGTGTTGTATGATGATCCGCCATGGAGTTCTTGAGCTCAACTACAATTTATATCCTAGTCCGAGACTTAGCTACAGTAGACTAGAAATCAAGACTTATAGTTTTGATCACTAACATTGAAAAACATGCTTGAGATAGCAACGCATGCGAGTTCGACCGAGCAATACTCTAACAAACTCCCATTTCAATCATTGAAACATCCTTAGAAGAGTACAATAGCTGTCTCACACAAACTATTAGCTTCAAGTAATTTTAAGATGATCGAATGATCAATACGAAACACTCCAAGTCGACATCAAATGATTGTCTCATACAAATCACATAATATGTTTCACGGAAATTTTCATATGATCATCTGTTGACTTAATATTTGTTTTCCAACAAATAAATTGTTTCCCACTAAACCCGTCAAGAATAATGATGAACATAGTTAAAGCAAAAGGCTTCCAACACATATTTCGAGAAATAGATAATCGAGATAAACTCAGTTCGAAAAATCAAATGTGTATAATATAAAAGTCTATATACTTATACGACTTAGTCTCATTAGAAAATATAATAGAATAGACTTCAGAGTGATAAATAAGTTTTAGTTTCCACATACCTTTTGTTGATGAAGTTCCTTCAAGCTCTCCTCAGTAGATCTTCGTCTTCAATCGATGAACGACGTGAAGTTTGAAGCTCAAGTACACATTATATCCTAATCCGGGACATATCTATAAGTAGACTATAGTTTTGATCAACTAAACTTGACAAACAAGCTTGAGATAGAAACGCTTGCGAGTTCGACCTAGCAGTGCTCTAACATATATTATTCAGGAATTTTTGAATTGATTTAGAGAAATATAGAACTACTATATTCGGAATACAAGACAGTGTTATCAGTCTTACAAACTGAGAAAACTGTTATATGTCTGAAGCCGTATTACATGTACTTATACACGTAGCAGAGTAGATATATATCGACTTTCAAATTTGTGTGATATGCTTATTCGTATGCACATCATGATAAAATCTGTGTCTTTCGTGATCTGGATATTATGCATATTCGTACACAAACCATTTTGGAACTGTGATAAGGGAACCAGATTAAGTTAGTCAAACCGGTATGCGAGCCAATACAGTTCTATGTTATAGAACCAGTTTAGTACCCAAACCGGTACGTGAACTGAAAAAGTCCTGTGAACTCCGGAACTGGTAGAAGTCTTAAGTTTGCAAATCGGTACGTGAACTGAAAACGATCTGTCAACTCCGGAACTTTGAGTTGCACCTAAGTTTGCAAACTGGTACGTGAACTGAATAAGTTATGTCAACTCCAGAGCTCGGTTATTGCATATAAGTTTTCAAACCGGTTTGTGTACTGTGACTCAGCCGACTCACGAACGATTCAAGTAATTGTACCTTTTTACTAACTATGTCGATTATGATTCAATTACAATTAAATTATTACTAAAAAATGATTTACATTTGATCAATTCTCTAATTAAAACTAGACTCATTCGATCACATGATTGTGACTCAAGATTAATGTCTTAGTGAACATGAAAATGAGTGTTAAGCTTTTAAAGTTCAAATAGGCTAGTCTTGGCTAACCATGTTGAACATAGTCTTTATACACGGTTCGGTTACATTTTACCTAACCATAGTGTATATCTTGTTTATATGAATAATATTCAAAGATTTCATCTAACGGTGAATAGTTTGCTTGGTTCCAAAGCTATCTTAGCTTAAAATTAAAGTAACCTAAGCTTTGAAGTCTATATGAGGGGTACTCTTGGTAACTGGGATCTTTGAATACCTACACTACTTTTTGGTGTGTCCTAGTTGTATCTAGACTCGTCCTCTCTATAAACTCTTTTAGGATTTAACGACTATCAAAGACTTCATTGGGATTCGTGAATCCAGGATCAGTTATCTTTTATCTTGATAACTTGAGTATCCTGATCTTGTTCGATTGTTGATTTATCACTTGAACAAGATAGATAGTAATCACAAAGTTCTCTTCGTCTCAAACTTTGTGATTCCGCAAGTTTTATACTTGTGAGGTGAATAATAATCTAGGTTGTACTTCGGTTTGCATATGTATGGATTTTGAGGATAGCCAGACTTCGGTAAAGTTGCTATCGATTTCCATCACCTGGATCTTTCATTTGATCTGATCATACGTTTAGATCGTAAATCAGGAAATGGATTATAGGCTTAATCTGTGGAAGCGGATTTGGTTTAAAGTCTTCAATTGAGTTGAAGCAACTCTTAGTTGGTGTGAGATCGTCTAAGGGAATCAATTGCACAGAGTCCTGCTGGGATTCAAGAGGCGTAAGGAGCGCAACTGTACCTGAATCAGTGGGAGACTGAGTTCGGGGACAATTACATTCCAGATCGAAGTTAATAGGTAGTAGGCTAGTGTCTTTGGCTGCTTAAAAAAGTTTGGTGTTCAATCTGGACTAAGTCCTGGGATTTTTCTGCATTTGTGGTTTCCTCGTTAACAAATTTCTGGTGTCTGTGTTATTTGTTTTTTCGCATTATATTGTTTATCTTTATAATTGAAATATCACAGGTTGTGCATTGATCAATCAAAGTAGATACGTCCGGCCTAGTTTGTTGGATACGACTTGATTGATCGTGGACACTGGTCTTTGGTAGCGTCCAAGAACTCGCTTTGTGATTAGGTTCACGGGTTCAATTATGTAAACGTTATAATCGCAAGAGAGATGGAGATATAACTCTAGACACTTTCCTTGATTGAGTTTTAACTCTCGGAGTTGTGATGAGTTTGTCCATACAGATTGCCTACAAAAAGAGTTGGTGGTGTATTTTGGTACCCCCGGTGTTTTGAATATTCCTTTAGACTAAATGGCCATTCATGTACATTTGAAACTCGACTAATCATGGGAATTCTAGCATGATGCATGTCCTTTTTAATTTGCCTCACAATGGACATATGCAAACTGATGGAATAACATACCACAAGCTCAGTCTTCTAGTTCATAACATAGATAAGATCGAGATTTCCCAGGATTTTCATCACAAATTCAAATTTTAAATAACTTGTAAGATCTCTTATTCCATTAACATTCCTTATCATGTCCGTACCATCGACATAGATAGCTATAATTATTGAATCAGGAACTTAGTTAATACGTATGGTACAAAACCTTACTTGTTTATCCCTTCCCAATCAAATAGTCACTTAGACGTGTATACCACATCCGCCTGATAGTTTCAATCAATAAGTGAGTGTTCCAGCGTAACTACAGACACACTCTGTGGTTTAGAGCCATTTGACATGGGAAGCAAAAGGCCATCATGCACTTTTGCAAATATCTTTGAGTCTAGATCTCCAAATATATAAACACATCTATTGTGTTTCAAGTTCTTTTGCAACTACTAAGCAAACTAATTAACAGAACATTATGATGTTCAAAAGAGTAAGAAATCCAGGGGTTTGCGAGAAACCTCACGCCACAAGGTGATTCTTTATACTTTAATACCCAATCCTTCCCACTACACTTTGTGACAAATAACCGCATATGTCCCACAGGCTTTACACTTGCACTACCACACCAACCCATATATTTTTCAAAGAAATAGTTCTACCTGGATTTCTTAGGCCAGATATGCTATTTGTTTTATACAAATCAAAATAAAGGATGGTTCGATCTTATGGTGATCTACTTATAGAGCAAATATCTATGAATTATATCATCACTATGCACGCATGATCTTTCCATTGACTCATGCGCATTCTCATAAACCATTAGGATTTCATTTCTCTCTATAATCATTTAAAACTTCGGAGCGTCCTCACATTTGATTCATAAACATATTTAGGAGAAAATATTATGAGATGATCTCAGATGATATGAATAACTAGGTTGTGCTTTACTCACATAATTCCTTTCCAGGTGAGCATTGATCGAACCTAGTGGTATCTCCATCTTCGTTCATGGAGCCACGACCTCAACCACACTTCCACCAAGTGTGATTGTAACACCTTAGTTTACAGTGGATATCCTTTACGGTGAATTTTGAACCTTACAGGCATGTTTGGTTGGTATGTGTGATCTCGTCACTTTAGCGATATCATTGTACATTCTCAAAATTAATAACCTTTTTTTTTCACTTCAAAATTTTCATTTGTTGGAGTATAGGAGTCTATATGAGACAAGATGGGAACACACTACGATATTCCCTGTCGTTCCATCGGGAAATCCTTTTTCCTGCCTCCCCCAATGACGGGAAGATTGTATCATTAGAGTGACTATCCACAAATCAGCACTTGAGAGATTGCCTGTCAAAAGGTTTCAAACTGCGGATAATTGTTGGAAATTTTTGTCCAACATAGTCACTTAATCATTTTGATGACCCATCATAGTACGATGTGGACTAGTAATGGCACATATGTAGTGCAACCAAATATGCGTAAGAACACAAATGTCAGGCTTATATCCAGTTACCAACTGGTATGCAAATAATGGTTGAGCAATAGTAGGTTTTAAATGATGATGTGAAGATGTGTTTAATATTGCATATCCCCCAAGCAGTTAAAGGTAGGTTTGTACGCATAACCATGCCCTAGGCATCATCTGTAACCTTTGATGATAACCTTTGCCAGAAAATGAGGTATAGGATGCTCTGCATTGATCTTATTAAACATGCAATAACCATCAAGTCCTTTTGATGTACACTAGCTAGCATTTACAAGGGGTGGTGAGCCGTTATATGTATAATATGTGCTAGTAGTTTTCCAAACGCAAATTTTCTTGGGAACTATAACTAGTTCAAAATGTCAAAACATCCACTAGAGTCATAAGTCACTTTAATAGTCCACATTCTGCATGGATATGTTCTAAATATCGCCTTGTTTTCTTTATAATATGGATTGTTTACCATTTTCATCTTAGGATGGTCTCGATCATGTTTTACTGAAGACTTTGTAAAATGAGCAATATGCTCCCTTACTTAAAAACATAATGTGAAGGGGGTTGTGCATCTAGTACTTTAGAAAAAACTTATTGAGAGATATATCGTCACTTCACATTCTGTCAATCTTTTTCCCGTTCTCGTTCACTCAAATAAAGTGATGTACGTATGAGTCCTTTCAAAATGATCATCATGTCACACCAAAGTGGCTTTATGGTTATGTAAAAGCATGTATTAGTCAATTCACAACATGTCAATGTCGGGGTCAATATGGATTCAATAATACAAATACTAGTGATTTACATTTTACCAAATTGACTCATAAATTTCTCTAAGAATATGCTTCCTTCCTCATTCATTAAAGACAATAAAAGATGCAGTCAATTACATTCTCATTATTATGAGTTTCCATATGATAACCATTTACGTTGATGTCTTTGGAATTTAACAAGGTGTAGATAGCTCTAGGTACATACAGAGCTTTGTGAATTTTAGTCTTTGTCCATCATAGAAAAAAAATTAGAGCAGTACTTCACTCGATGATCTAATCATCGTAGTCACACTATCAGTTAGACATCGAGTCTTATCCTCAGAGGTTTAATAAGTGGTGTGGCCTTATTACGTAACAAAAGTATTCAATACAAGTACTTTAGTGTGTATGATACGGTTCAGGGTATATGATATATACTTTTCATCTAAATATATCTCAAGTGCTTTATAGAAGTTTTCGTCTCGTGATAATGATGTACTTTTCAAAAGTGCAGAAAATGGAATCTAGTTTAACTGAAGTCAATTGCTTAGGGAAAGTTCTTCTTGATAATGAAGTTGATATCTAAAGTATCACCTTCCAATATAAATCGGTTACTACTATGGTACCTTTATTACATTGCTCATACCAATACCAGTAACAATCTATTTTTGATGCGAGCTAGAATTACATCTTAGCTTGATCCCATGTTCGGTTGATACATGTACTTTGATTTCATTACTACCAGAGACAAACATACATCTTTGTCTCATGAAATATATGTCCATTACACAAGCTTCACATAAGTCAGTACGCCTAACCCTCATTACTTTAGGGTTCTTTCTATTTTCAATTTTTCTATAATTAGCTTAATTTGAGAAATTTTTGCATCTCAACGGGTCAAGAGAATCTCACTTTGCATGCCAACCACTTACTTTAGGTCGAATAGTTTACAAAAGATAATGGATCTCTTGTTTGCATACTTTAACATATACTGGTTCGTTAGTATTATGAATGAAGTAGAAAAATAGAAGAAAAATAAATTTGACTCATGTATCTTTTTGTGAGTCCTTCCACAAAAGTTGAGATTCATGTGCTTGAACTACAACATAACTTTGTTAAAGCTATTGATTCTAATTCAATAGTCTTCAAATTTTAGACGGTATATCGTCATTGGTAGAAGGTTTTATATGGGATTCATTTCCCTTAAGGGAATGGTTTTCACATCAAGTAAATAACGGTCAACTGATTGGTTAAGGTTCGGTCCATTGGGTTGATTAGGTCATGGTTAATGAAATTGCACATATATGGTCCATTATATATGAAGTATTCAGGCCCATTGATAATAAACTTGAAACTGTTATCATATAGGCCCAAATATACTGTTTACCCTAAAATTAAAATTTTCACATCCTACTGTAGTGATCGAAAAACAATTGTAACCATGCCGGATGATGATGAAAATTTTAGAGAAGATTCATAAATATATATCTCCAAACATAATAAAATTTCTAGGTAATTCAACTGCTAGATAAAAAGATATTCATGAGGCCGCATGACTCTTCCAATTCACGTTTCTATGAACACAGCTGGAAATATCACGTACTTTGGAGTAATTCCCATGTTTGGATATTTATGAAATTTTTACAGTAGCTCAAAAAGAACAATACATAAAACATACCAAAAATACAGCATAATCCAACGGTTGTAATTATTCAGTATTAGGTTTTATAATGTTGTTACAAACTAGGGGTTTTCTTTACTATACAGTTTCATTAAAATCGGGTTTGGAGATTGCGCCATATTCCGATTTGATTCAATTTCAACGAGTAATTAATACCTAATTGGGTTAAACATGTAGAAATTTCATGAAAATCTAACATTGAAATCTCTATTTTTGATAATCATACATTCATGGATCCCTAATATCTACTATGAAAACAAAATTTCTTTGTTCAAAAGAAATACCTGGTAAATGCATCCATGATGCTAAAGATATAGGATCAGAACCACGTTAATCTTCAAGAAATAATCCATGAAAAATCTTGAACAAAGAAGAAACTTGCACGTTGGTAGAGTCGTGTTAATAATGTGTTGCAGTGAATCATAGAGAAGATAACAAAGAGACATAGAAGGAAAAATATTTCTATTGACTACATGGATATCATATCCTTTACATACATGTAAAGAGAAAACCCTAGATATCTAATTGGGCCGCACATCCATGAACTATATGCCCTACAACACTAAGAGATTTTTTATTTTTATTTTTTTTGATACAGGTGAAGTTGGGCCCGCCCTTGGGTAGAACTAGCCATCTGGACTGCCCCTAACTACTCTACACTACAACACTCCCTCCATTGAGGGGTGTTACGACATTTTTTATAATCTCCCTCCATAGAGTGGCTTTACGACTATTTTAGAATTTTTACGAGGTTTGAACTAGGGGTGTCAACGGGTCCGGGTTCTCCCGAGTATCACTAGACTCAGACCCGTACCCTACTTATAATGGTCGGGTCCGGTTCCTAAACTTGTGGACCCAGAACCGGACCCGTTTAAATACCCGGGTACCCGTTGGTTCCGGGTACCCATTGGATCTTAATAAAACTATTTAAAAAACCTCAAAAACTTAATATATTTCTCTTTTTGGCTTGGATTTAAATAATTTTTATAAAAATTTATTATTATTTCTTGTTAATGTACTAAATAAAGATTAAATGTAAGAGAAAAAATTTAAATGAGTAAAATATCAAAGCTAAAACTAGCAAAAATACTTGTAATTTTGCTAAAAATATGAATAAAAGAATGAATAAACGGGTACCCGATATCAGCGGGTACCCAACGGGTATTACCCGTTTAAATTCTGGTCCAATCGGATAATTACCCGTTGGATCCTAAGTAGCTAATGGGTCCAACTTTAGGACCCGGAACCGGAACCAAATATACCGGATCCGGTTCCGGGTCCGGGTAATGGGTACCCATTGACAGCCCTAGTTTGAACCTCAACCTCAACCTGCTATGTGGAAGTAGGATGGGATATCCATCCTACTAGAAGGTGATTCCCAAACAACTATAAGATTTATATCTTCTTTTTTTTGTCCGTCTTTTTTGTGTGGGTAACTTGTGTTTCTTCGCTGACAAACATTATAATTTGAGTTACCTTCCCTACGAAGATTAAATTAGCAAAATCCCGTTTTGTCTAGGTGGATAAATTATACACGTGCAGCTTAGCTGTGGAAAACACCCTCGTCTTCTCAATCTCCGTCTTCTTTATTTCTGAAAAAAATAAAAATACAATCACTTTCTTCCCCAAACCATCAGCAGCGACCATGGATGGGCGATTAGGAGTTCGGTAAGGGATTGACGCCGAGAAGAGATACTGCTTCCATTGATACGGTTCTTAAAATTTAGAAAGAGAAATCAGATCGATCGAACTGAGAAGAATTCAAAGCTTGTTACTAAATTAGAACTGAGAAATCAGATTGAAGAACGGACAAGAAAGAGATATCGTTTTTGTCTTCGACATCTTCTTCTTTTATCTCCGTCGAGTCTTTCTTCATAAGAACAGGAGGAAAAAAATCTGAACATGAGTTTTGTTTAAACTTGAGTTTTCTACGAGTTATGAGAAGATTTATACGGGTTTGGTGATGTTGATTCTGCAATAGCTTGGTTGAGTTCTCGATTGAAAAATCAGGGAGGAGAAAAATGGAGTTCGGGGTTCGAATGGCATTGAAGATGTGGAAGAAATTAGGGATTAGAAGATGGTTTAACTGCCATTGCAAATTGATATCTCTGATGCCGTTGAAATTAGAACATGAGTTTGATTTGAATCTGAAATCGGTAACATAATTGTTTGAAATGGTCATGATTGATGAATCATATTTTTAGGGTTTGAATCGAAATTTGAAGACATTAATTTAATTGTGAAACAAGAAGGTTGTTAAGACTCAGATGAGTTGAGTAGATTGGGTTTTATGTGGTTGGCAGGTAAAGTTCGAATGGGTAGAGTTTGTGGCTATGGAGGGGTCAAGAAGGTTGCTGCTGGAGAGTAGAGATGAGTGGTGTTGTTTTACAGTTGAGATGGAGCAATTGAATCTGAAGTAGAAGGAGATGGCAACTGAACAATGGCTATGACAGTGAAATGCAGAATGTGTATGGGTTGGTTTGTGGCTCACAATTGAGATCGTGTTCTTGCTGCTATGTTGGCATTACAGGGAAGAAATGATAATGGATTTGAGCTGCAGTTCTATGATTGCAATTGAAGGTGAAGTGTTGGAATTTATGTGGTTGATGATTACAGCTGAACTGGTGCAGGGACAAGATGCTGAAGATAGTGTGTAGCTGAGCTTAATTTGTGTTGTGGATAGGCAGAGGATGTTGTTAGCTTATGAACTGAGACGATACCAAGTTTAGATGTTTACCCTGCTATTCAACAAATGTTTTTGGGTTACTATGGCCTCCAACTTATCAAGGTAGGATCTGCCAATTTGAGATTTAGGGTTCATCTATGGTGGCCATTGAAACCACTAGTTTTTGATAGAAACAGAAAATAAAAGGGTATTTTCGGAAACTCGAGGTTCATGTGTATATTTTAGTCCACCTTCACAAAACTGCTGACTCAGTTAACTAGCCTTGGACGAAATATGTAACGAAATGTGATTTTGCTAATTTAATCTCTGTAGGGGAGGTAACTCAAATTATAATCTTTACCAGGGAAGGAAACGCAAATTACCCTCTCTTTTTTCTTTTCTTTTGTTCATTTTCTGAAAAAGATTGAAAGTTCTTAGGATCAGTTTGGGAACCTGGAAATGGGATAACATATACTAGGATAGGTTATCTTAATATGTGTGAAACAGACACAAAATCATGGGGGTTTTGATATCCCAATCCATGACAAAAATATTTGTGAAACAAACACAAAATAACCGTTTTTATAGGGATAACCCAACCTAGGTTGGGAATCAGGTTGCCAAACTCGCCCTTAGTTTAAAATACTAGCTGATGAACTTCGTTTTTCATTTTATGAATAAAATAAACGATGAATTTGGTTTGCCACGTCTAATTTGATTCCAGGGGTATAAAATAGAGAATGGTGTTTAATTTATTATCACCAGAGCAACCTGCTCTCTTTCAAACAGCGTTACTGTTTACTTGTGACAATCTACAATTTTCAGTGCCGCTATCGCTGGAACCTAGCCATCCTTGTCTCTTTAGAATCACAGAAACGAAACTGAAACTGGAGAACAAACAAGCATAACCAAAAAATGATGAATTAAATTCCAACTTCTGTTTACATCTGACTATTCAATCAATAGCTACATCTGTGTATGAATGGAATATGATTCCTTCAAAGTTTCAAGCGATACAGTATTAAAAGAGCAAACACATTGCTAATGGAACGTCATGGAGTAATCAATTGAAATGAGTAGAATCATATCTCCAAGGTAATTGGGTGTATCAAAATGTAAGTGAGGTGAACATATTTAACAAGGGATCTGATCAATGAACCAACTGATAATACTGAACGGAAGTTTGATGAGTGATACAGCAAAGTTAGCAAGTCCAGCACAACATATGCAGCATGGGCATATACAACTCAACACAGTCCTGCAATTTTATCATCAATATAATTATATCTCATTAGAAATCAGAAGCACTGCAAATAAACTAATGAAAAATTCAATAATGTTAAATTTACCCTTTTTAATTTTAAATATGAATCTAATAAAGCCATTTCTATCAGAATAAAATAAAATAATTAAGCATAACTCCTCATTTGACCAGAACAAAAGAAATCACTTTCATGAGGTATTTTGTTTGCTGGTTCTGAGAATTTTCTGGTCATTATGATTTTACTTTTTATTTTCGTTCAGTTATATATTTTCAGAGAGAACTGATCTATTCTTACTTCTCTACAATGTCAACATACATTGTCAGGGTTGAATGCTTACAACCTAACTCTTGTAATGTTAAGAGAAAATTCAGAGTTCATGAATTAACCAAATCAAAATTTCTTGTTCATCAATTTGTTCAAAAAAGCAGTTCTGAATATGTGCATCAATTCCTTTAAATTCTGCGACTACAAGTTTAAAATTTAAAGTCTTTAAATTTCAAATAAGGTTACAAACAATGATTTGACCTCTGTTCTAGGGTTTTCATAAGCACGAAACTTCTAATTAACTGTAAATTAAAGAAAATACAGTATCAAACAATGGAAATCAAGAAAGATGGAAAAAGGGGAACTTACCCAAGAACCCAAATAACAGCGCCAACAAGAGATAAAACCAATGCAATCAGAGCAAACGGAAGTCCAATCAAGAAACCCAAAGGTCTACAACCACCATCCCCCATTGTTTCTCTCTTTCTATCTAAGGTTTTTATCTGAAGATGGAAACAGCAAAAACCCCACAAAACAAAGTAAATAGTACTAGAGACGAAGATCGCAGTTTGGTTTTATTTTGGTTGGAACACGGACGAGGAAGTTTCTCATTTGACAAAAGAGAGACGCTTTACTTATACAGCAGGAGAAATCCCTTTCCGAGGAGGTGCGGGAGTGGGAGGATGTCCTCTGACAAAACTGTTCTTAAACTTCTTAATTACCCTTTCGGACATTAGAATTTGGGGTAATTTGCGTTACCTCCCCTGGCGAAGATCATAATTTGAGTTACCTCCCCTACAGAACAAATATTAGTGAAACCTCCTCTCGTCACTTTTTCCATCCAAACCCAATTAGCTGAGTCAGCTGCTTCGTACATCTGGACAATTTCTTACACGTGGATTTTATACTTTCTCATAATACCCTCATGTATGATCATCCAACGGCTGTGCATCATGTCAGACAATGGATGGTTTCGATTTGGCACCGTTTGGGTAGCCGATTAGAATTGAACACGTACCTCTTCGTCTGTATAACTACCCCTCTATAGAGCGGGAACACACATTAGAGAGAGAGAAAAAAGTTTATCAGTTGCAGAGAGAAGAAGAAATTGATCGAAGAGAAGAACTGGCTTCCTATTTCTTTCTGTTTCATATGTTTTCTAGGGTTTAATCGTGATGAATCATAACCGGAGACGAAGATTGTGAGTTTTTTTTCTAGGGTTTATGTTCTTCCTTTCTGTTTTCGTTTAATGATTTGATACGTGATTATGGGTTTGATGTTATGCATGCTGTTCTTGGGTCTTTATCATTATCCTCTGATTTAGGATGGATGTTATATGCTTAATCGATTGTAGAAATTACCTGTGTGTGAGTTGGTGATAGTTGAGAAAAGGGTCTCTGATGTGATATAGTGTAGGAATTGGGTTTTTTAAAGTAACCCTAATTTCATTTTTTATAATTTCTGTATTTGACGTTCTGTTTTTTTTTTTGTTCATGTGATTTGGGTTTTTTGTATATTGTACAGTCTATTAAAGGTGTTGATTGTGGTGATTAATTTAGGTTTTTGGTTATGTTGCAGTGAAAGTGTTGTTTATGATACTAAGAATGTCTATTTACACTATGATGGAGAATGGCCTAGGCAACAACCTGTTTGTGGATTCAGTTTCCTTGATTATATGAATGGAAAGGAGGTGTATTGGCCTAAGTATGATGGAGACACTCTGAACATGCTGGATCTGTTGCACAATGTTTATGAGTATATTGATGGGATAGATAGCCACCATTGTGATTTTCAGTACTTGGAGAGTGGCTTTCTTTGGATGTAAGATCCAAACCTCTGCACAGGATCCTTGAAGGGTTTAATTTGAAAATGATGGGTCTGATGTTTGATAGAAAGATGAAGGTGAAGGAATGGGAAGCTGAAGGTTTAGTTCTTGTCCCTAGAGCTGACAGGATAATCAAGAACAGGATTGAGAAGAAGAGAAGATACCATTTGTATGGTTCTTCTGAGTTCTATTGGTGTGTGCAGAACCATCAAACCTCAAGTAGATGGAATGTGGATGTCAAGGAGAAGACTTGTAATTGTAATGTATGGGAACTTACAGGAATACCCTGTGTACATGCTATTGTTGTTGCTTGTCACCTTAGACTGGATATCAATAGGTCAGTTAAACACTTCATGCTAACTGTTTGTAACTTCAGCTTCCATTTAATAATTCATTTGATACTTTTTGTTGATTTTGTGCAGTCTGGTGGATGATTATCACAAAATCTCATCTTACAAAAAGGCTTATGCTGGAAAAGTTGTTGCATGTGATAGTCAAGATCACTGGAATGAGGAGGTCAGTTAGTAATGTCATTTAATGCAATTGATTAACTTTTAGCATTCATTTGTATTATTTAGTTGAGTGTAATTGTTTGTTTTTTGTACTTGATAGCATCCAATGGTGGTGTACATGCCTAAGTTCAAGATAAAGACAGGTAGACCAAGAACTAAGAGAATTAGGTCTGATGTAGAAGGAGAACAACCACACAAGAAGGCAAAGAGATCTTGTACCAATTGCCAGTCTACTAAACATAACATTAGGACTTGCCCAACCAGAAATGCAAGGGCTACACCCCCAAATGGCAGTGGCAAAAGAAGGGGCAGAGGTAGAGGCACAACATCCTCATCTACACCTAATGTATCACATGCTGTGGGAAGGTCAGTACTGTTTTCTTTCTCTCTTATGCCTTTTTTCAATGTTTACATAATAATATCTTAACTCAATTATCTTACCTAGACTGATTGAATATGGGCAGGGAGGGAGCTGCTTCTACACCACCAACACAAGGAAGGGGCAGAACACAAGGAAGGGGAAGAGGCTTTGAATACCTGCTTTTTGGGACAACAACTGAACCATCACCAGGCAGAGGAAGGTCTACACCAACACAAGGCAGAGGAAGTTCTGCCCCAATGTCAGCATCAAGATCAGCCACTATTGGAAATTATCAGAATCTATATGGGACTATGCCAGATGGAATGAGGGAACCAAATAGACCAGCTTCTCAGACATTCAAGCCACCAAGATGCAGGATTTAACTAACAATATGAGCATCTTTTTTTGGAACTTAAGACTTTTACTTAATTACTAATTATGCTATTACATAATACTACATAGCAATTGAACAGTAGCTAATGAAACAGATGATGAACTGTCTTTTTTTGTGAATGCTATTACATAACAATAGCTAATGATGAAGCAGATGATGAAACTGCCTTTTTTGTGAATGCTACATAAGACTTTTGTGAATGCTCTTAGTTTTCTTTTTGTTCTCCCTTTTCCACAGTCACTGCACCTTTAAACCTGTCACATATTTCTGCAAACATACTTTCACTAACATCTGAAACAACGACCATTTTCATGTCATGTGTTTCAATTGAATATTTCCCTTTGATAAAACACCCATCAAGGCCAGCTATTGGTGTGATTTTTTTGTTGGATGCAGGTGAAGCTTCTGGGCATTGTGAAACCCAATGAGAATCACTACAACACTTGAAGCACCCATCCCCTAACTGTTGTTTTTCTGTTTTTGGTATTTCTGTTACAGCAGCTTTATCCAACCACTCAAATTCATTACACTTTGGTTGGTTTTGGCATCTCAAGAATCTCCTTCCTTTGTTGTCTTGAGTGTTTTCTTCCCAAACTCTACGCAAGCCATCACATTTTCTACATTTGGAATAGAGGTAAGGGCATTTCATGGCTAAATGGGTAGTTCCCCTGCAAATTTGACAGCTACACAGATGTTCAAGACACTGCAAAAATATGAAAAATTCTTTAATTTTACCTCCTAACAGTAAATATAAAAATTAGTGTTACCTCCTCTAATGGTGGTTTTACTTACATCGGTGGAGTTTGAAGATGAATCACCCATAATTCTGGCAGTACTTCAGATGGTGAGATTGGTTTTGTTTGAAAAGAGCAGGTCTGTGGTAATGGATTTAAGGAGAGGTGCAAAATATTTTCTCTTCATATATGCTTTATATAGAACTGGATGGTGAAGATGACGGTTGCAGGTGACTGTTGAAGGTGACCGCACAAATTCGACCGTTGAACGGTCGAATCTCAGAAAATCCGACCATAACACGTGTCTAGCCGTTGGATGATCATACATGATGGTATTATGGGAAAGTATAAAATTCACGTGTAAGAAATTGTCCAGCTGTACGAAGCAGCTGACTCAGCTAACTGGGTTTGGATGGAAAAAGTGACGAGAGGAGGTTTCACTAATATTTGTTCTGTAGGGGAGGTAACTCAAATTATGATCTTCGCCAGGGGAGGTAACGCAAATTACCCCTTAGAATTTTATGTTAAGAAACACAAGGGTGTTTTAGGTATTAAGGTTGTTAAAGTCAAGCAAAAGAAGGAGTCTTATTGCCGCTTGAATTTTCAATGTTGGTTTTGTTGCTTGGAAGTTTCTTTCCGATTGCTAGTCTGAATTGGTAAGTGAGGGTTGCTGATCTATGAATATTGACCAATGCACTTTATTTCGGGAGTGCTGGAATTTCCGTCCGAGACTTCTACGCTATGAGACGCGTTTGGTTTATACTTGAATCAACATTCCAACCAAGTGATAAGGTTAAAAGCTACACAAATGTGTCATGAGATTTAGCAATTCGGGGTACGAGAATCGTTCAGAACGTACGAATATTTCGGTTCACTACTCGGTCAATGGTTTGTGATTCATAGATAATTCGGAACGGTATATGCACGTTTATACAAGGACGGGGAGGAGGTGAGTGCAAGTGGGGTCATTTGCACCCACCAAATTTTGAAATTCAACAAAAAACTACCTAGGCATTTTGTAATTTTTATGCATTGCGGGTGCAAATAATATTAACACAATTGAAGTTCGCATGATAATGATTTAAAATTTAAATGTATCACTTAAATTTTCAGGAAACAAGAAATACTTGGTCATTTGGGTGTATCATTGTTCCTCGCTATTGGCATCAATATGCACAATTCTTTCGCTGATTGATGTATATAGAAAGGGGTTTATGATATTATTGCCAAAAGGGTAAGCAGATATACCATGTACATCCTATATTGATCCAGAAAACAATAATATGAATGTGGGAACAAAATTCGTTCGACCCCCTATCATTTAAGTCCTGGTTGTCCCCATAGCATTTAAGTCCCGGCTGTCTCTGCGTTTATAATTCATTTTAAGAATACAAATTCGAGTCATTCGACAGTGTATACATGTGCTAAATGGGTGGCCCACCATTTCCATTTCCAGAACGATCCAGGCCAGTAAAACTGGACTTATTTTCGGTGAAGAAAATGTCACTTAGATAAGGATTACTGTTTTCTTAACACTTAAGATTATTATCCTTAAGCTGCCACCTATTGCCCTACGTGGCTATTTAAGGTTTCTTTCAGCTATGTTATTCTTAGGCTATAAATAGCCGTACACCGAGCTTACTGCAAGAAATGAAAGTTCTCATTTTCATTCTCTAGCTTACTCCTTTCACTATTCATAGTTGGTGTACACGAACAGTATTAAATACTAGCTAAATTACATTGTTAATTAGTTGGTGTTTAACTAAACCATTACAACACGTTATCAGCACGAATAGCTTGATGCCGCCAATTGATAAACCAGTGTTCGACGATGTTTATGCCAAGCTACCGGGATGATACATACAAAGCCATATAATCAACTTCACAATTTATATTTGCGTTTTGAGTTGAATTTGTATTTTTGATTATATATGTGGATAGTAGTACTGAATCTGTTGCTTCTATTGATCAAGGTAGTAACAATATTAATTGAGGCAAGTTGTTCTACAAGTATTGCAAACTTGTACGAATGTTTTTGGGTAAGTGCGAGATGGTGAGAACCGCGACTCCGTAAACTTTAATAATTTTCCGCTATATTATTTTTGTTATGGTACTTACAGTTTTGATACCAGCGAAGCGAGAAATTGTTGTATCCCTAGAGGATAACATAAATTTAATTCTCTTGCTCTAAATAATCTCCAGAGATTTTGAAATAATTCCACCAGAAGCTGGAATTTCGTCTAGCATAGTATGGATGCAAAAGGAACGGTCCGCTAGCCGTTTGGTCCCAGAAGTGACCCATTATAAAGTGCTAGACGGTTTCTATCAGCGGTCCCTGAAGTGACCTGTGACTGATATTGAGGAATTTTCCTATAAAGCATGTATCCATTTGCACACTTGTAAATTAATATTTCGTCGACCCCCGAGGGACGAAAATGGAAATTTGTTATTTCCTTTAAGTACCATATACATGTTTATGTTTCCTTTTGCTTTTAAGTTATGTTTATTTTATTTCCTTCTTTTGTAAATAATGGATTCTCGAAGTAATCCATAAGACGTTGTCGACTCCAGAAGTAGTCCAACGTGTAATCTGTGGTTTATGTGGTAATCCATATTAGGCTCCAGAAGTGGTCCATGGATTTCAGGAATAAGCCATAAAATTTTGGGTTCCCAAAGTAGCCCATGGTTACCAAATGTTTTTGTTGGTGACTCTACTATTTTTCTCTCATCTTATCTTTGCCAAAGGATATGGATTCCAGAAGTAATCAATCCATTATAGATATGGACGATGGAGATACTTGTCTCAAATTTAGACGAAACAACAAACACGAATTTTCGAACCATTTTATAACCTTGTAGAGGTTTCTGGAAATGTGAAAAATATCATTTCAGGTTCGAATAATACGATAGACGGCTCCGGAAGAGCGTGTATCATTTTGGTGGTACAACAGTCATCTTTATTAACGCCTTATAATATTCCGGATTCCTGAAGAATCTGTTGAGTTTTTGAAAATATATGGCGTTACCACCTTGAAATGATAAACGAGCATTTTTATGGAGTATTTTGTTTTTGTGCCAGAAGCACATCGTAAAGAAACGTAAGGCTCTCTTTTATGGGGTATGCCATAGGATAATTCGAATAGTCGAGTTCCATGTTGTCATTAGCCAGAAATTTAATGACCCTTGAATTATTCATGCTCAGGCATGATCAGTATGGATACCAAAGTTCTACCAAGATGAGTAGACAATTAAAAATGCTCATGTACATCCTTTACAGAACCTTAAGCTTCTATTACATGAGGATGTAAATTGTGTTGTTTGGTCCCAGAGACAATTAGTTGTTAAATTGCATTAACATTAACATTATGGTAACCCGTTGCTGAATCACCAACATTAACTCCTAGAAAGGATTCAAGGTGGAAATTGCAGGACTTATTCACCCTGCAATATGGACAATTATTTCAATACTTTAATGTATTGATAGACACATCTACTAGATGGTCTCTTGTTATATTAACATGTAATGTTAGATTTTGCCGAACTATTTGTGCAAATCTTGTGGTTGCTTATGTATTTTTGGACTTTCCAGTTAAGTTCATTTATCTTGATGGTAAATTTACAGGCTTCTGATGCTTTCCCTTCAGTTGGTATTATATCGAGCATATAGTTAGCGCATGTGCGCACTCGACATGATCTAGTTGAGTTCTTTGCTTAAGAATTTTTAGTTTATTGCTCGACCAACTATTTACCATCAATTATGTCTTGCGAAGCAACCTTACAATTTACGTGTTTGGTCCATAGCGTCACCTAGCTACATATGTTGGTTTCGATTCATAAGACATTTAAAACCGTGTGTTGGTAATGTCTTACTGAAGATGAGACTGTATTCCCGCCGTTAGGGGGAGGAAGTAAGCCGCCAAAAAGGAACGGCGTGAAATATCTCATCTCTTGTCGAGCCTGCAGCTGTTTTTGGGATACTTATTGCGTTGTTTAATTAACACCCAAAAACTATCATGAGCAGAATTTCCTTTGAAAATCAGGCAATTATGGGACCAGAAGTTTCCAGAAATGAGATAGTAATGTTTCCGCCATGATCAGGAAGACTAAGATGCCACCAGAAGTTGGCATGACAACCCGCCACCAGAAGTTGGCGTGACCAAGGTTGATAACCTTCAAGGTTCTTCCACATTAATCAGGGGGAGAAAAGTCACCACAAGAGGATGCTGCGAATTATGTTGATAACCTAAAAAGGTTCTTCCGCCTTAATGAGAGGGAGAAAGACTGTCGTTTGAAGATGACACGTATTATGTCGACAACCTTAAGGGTTTTCCCTTGAAGTCATGGAGATAACAAGAACCACCTAAAAGTTGCAGTGAACAATGTCGACAAATTAAATAGGTTATTTGATTAAGTGTTTATCCTGATCAAAGAAAGTTTGGCTGCCACTAGAATTGGCGTGAAACATCTCATTTCTTTTTCTCACACCAAGATATTGGAAGTAATTGAGGTATTGGAGATTACTCTTGATTAAAATAAATAACTGCAGTAGCTCCGGGAAATTATTGTTCGTCACTTGCTTGAGAATGCAGACACAAGAAGTTGTCACAGCAGGTAAATCATGCATCTCGCAGTGAAGAAGTCGGGTGTTAAAACACGCTTGAGGCCTGCATAACTGCCTCATATATGCCTCTTAAAAGAGAGTCCAATCATTTTTCCAATATGTAGTGCTCTTGAAGAGAGACTACAGATAGTGCTCGTGGAGACTATCAAAATATGACCCACATTCTCTAAGCTTATACCTCATTAAA